>NT_176763.1:1254323-1429177 GCF_000188095.3 Bombus impatiens | reverse complement strand
CCCGACATATCTATATATATCTAATATCTATATATATCTAATATCTAAAGATATACATCTAATAATATATATCTTTGGAAAACAAAAATTCTAAAAATACTTAAACTACTATAAAAATGGTAACTGCATAATTTATTGAAATTCATTGTACACGTATAGGTAATAAAACAAAAATAAAAGAAACATATATATATAAGTGCAACATTTTTATGTACTACCAACACTCTTCGCTAGTATTTTAAAGATACAAATTCTCGTTGCTTCTTTTAGTATCATGCATTATACTTTCTAAAAGAAAACATTCAAAGCTTTCAACAGCAACCAGCCAGCTCCAATAGCCAGCAGTTAAATTTCCTTTCACGTTTTTCGATATTCCCATCGTTACGGATAAATTCCGATCGTGTATCAATGTGGCTTCGATCTTCACTGGCTTTCAAACTACAATTTTCGGTAATATTCGAGTGACCATTGGTGGAGTACACGTAAAAATTTCACAAATGTAACCAATTTTTGAAATTTTCGTTTTTTTTCGTGCTTTCTGTTGCATAACGGAACGATGATTGAACGGAAACTACTCACATACAGTACATTTTAGTCCCTTCATCCATGAGCTTCCGGTGATGCGACGCTTTTATCACTCATTCGGATTTCATTTTTATCAAAAAGATCGTGTTTCCTATTGCGTCACGTATCAGAACGCGCAAAGATATTGTAATAGAGAATTCTAACTCTTTTAAAACTGATTATTTATATTTCGTGATTTCTACAATTTTACTAATGATATTAATCGATCTTTTAAACACTTATTGCGACATTTTACGTATTAAAGAACATCAAACAAGATTAGTATAAGGTATTGTACAACAAAATCATTATTTTTTCTTATCCATAAAAGCAAATACATTTTTTTATGATCAGATTAATTATAACGGTCATGCCGCATCTTTTAAATTATTTTCTTTAGCTACATTTTACTCGCATAGAATACAGAAATAATTGTAAGATTTCATACAAGTTACCTGTGAGTTCGTTTGCTATATTTAAGCAAGGCACTGCTACCATGATTGTTATCCAGAACACTTGCGAAACAATGCTTCAAACTTGTTAAAATGCCAACACCTGTTTCTGAAATTCCCTGAGGGTAACCTTAATCTCTCAGGTGAACCAAAATCGGGCCGGTCAGTCGACTTTGATAATGAAGCACTTAAGACTTTGGGTGACGTACACCATTATTTAGCGGAAGAGATTGTAGAAAGTTCGGATTCATTCATCGCTACTTAACGAGGATTTATGAGAGAGCAAAGTTCGAAAATTTGGCGAACAAATTCCAACCAGATTACTAGTAATCGTGTGTCGATGAATAAATATTTGAATTTAAGGAATGAATATGCATGTTTTATGATATTATGATGTTCACAGAATCATTTCAAGAAATGTATTTCTATTATTCGTAATTAATAAAAAAAGCAATTTTTCTTATAGGCTAGAAAAAATTCGATCCCGAAAGTATTAAACATAGTTCAGATTTTTGCCAGTAAATGCCACCTCGTCTTAGTCGTTCTCGAAAACCTATAAATTTGCATTCACTGTAAGCATTTTGAGTTATGTTCATGGATAAAAAAGAGTGATTTATTAGAAAGAAGCAGTCATAAAATACTTAATATTAAGATAGAATTAAAAAAAGTATTAAAAAGATAGTATTAAAAAAAAAAAAGATAGTATTAAAGTTACAAAATTCTAATTTAATATGCACATAAAAATAAACATTCTTATTACAATTGTGACTTTTAAATAGTTTTCTTAAAAAATTCCGATTCTAATTGTAAATAAAATTGTGTAAGTCACATATACGAATTATACGATTTTCAAATTTTGTTATCTGAATATGAAGTTGACAAAACTTGTAGTTCATAATGCATATAAAAAAAGCTTCACATGTGTCTATTTATTAATCTGTTTAATTTTTCTGATACTAAACATCACAAATATCCACATACAATAACTTTAAGGAATTACATTAGAAACTTGCACTAATAAGTTCATTACTTTCCACAATTATTATTTAAGTCTCATTGATATGTAACAATAATAATTTATTGTAAATTCCACGATCAAATTTCAAATATCCCACACGACATATACACGCGAGAAATTAAACCTATTCGCATCATGCTATTAATAATTTTCGTTCACATATAAATTGTGATTTTTGATAGATAAAGTGAAAAGATAGAGGATCGTTTGTTGAAAATATTATAGCAATCACATCAGGAAAATGAATAATAAAGTGATGGTATTCACCGTATAGAGGGCGTCGGTAACTCGGTCAAATTAACATTCTCTAGCTGACACTGCGTTAATTGCAAAAGTTTTCTTGGGCGATGAAAGTGATAAAGTGTCGACTAAAGCTATGGCTGTGTAAAGCAGCCTGCATAACAGGGAGATCGTTGTCGAGTACGGTAGAACTTTTCATCGTTGCGAATAAAAGTAGATCAAGCTTCAGTCGCATAGAACAGCGAGATTAAGAAACGTCTCGAGTGAACACTTTGAAATACGATAGAGGTCAATGCCAATCCCTTGAGGGATTCCTTTTACATCAAAAAGTATTTTCGTTTTCTTGAATTTATTGGAATCGACGGAAATACAAAAAAAAAAATCGAAGTAAACTTTGTAAAACTGAATCACTTATTAAACTGTAGATTATATTAACGTTTTGCGATTTTTCTAAATTGATAAACGTAAATATGACGCATCGAACTTTTGTATTGGAAAATCATGTCGATCTTTTTATACCAAAGAATCAAGTACGACCTTTTGTTCCTATTCGTTTATTCTAACTATATAGAGTTTGATGCTTCTCTAATATTCCTTGTTATTGATGCATATGTTGTGTCGAAGCAATTATTTAAATAATACTATCGACGAAACTGTTACAATTTTATCTTTACCCGTTTTGAGAAAATGACTGAAAAAGTTAACGAAATCAGTGGATAATGTATTTGAGATAGTCGTCATTATTTAAAATAAAAACATTTCTGACAGGAAATGAATTTTAAGTACTAATACAAAATAAGAAAGCGATAACAGAACAAACGAATGATATTTTGTATCTATTGTTCACCATAAAATACATGGGAGCGATGTATAACACAAGAAGGGTCATGAGGGATCAGACTCTGGATGCCTACCCAGCCAACGGTCTCGTTAATTGCTATGACACAATTTCAGGTTCATGATATGTCAATAGCTAAGGGAATTAGGGTTCTATAAATGCACATGCTTACCAAATGTGAATTAATTAATGACTTTCAACGCCCGACTTACAAGGACAATGCACCTTTGCTGATAACTCTAAAAGACAACCGAACTTATCGATCTACGTATATACCGAAGATCTAAGTTTTTAAATGACTTAACAAATTGGTAAAAAATTAGTATATCGACATTAATTTTGGAAATACATTTAAATATCCATACAGGGTGGTTGGTAACTGGTGGTACAAGCGGAAAGGGGGTGATTCTACGCGAAAAAGGAAATCGGAAATATAGAATAAAATTTTCTTTTTATTTTTTTCTTTTTTAAATTTTTCCATCGAGACAACGATCTACAATGAGATCCGTTATAACGTACCGCACGCGTACCGAGCGAAAATTCAAAGTCGATTTTCTCGAAAACAAAGCCTCAAACGAAAAATATTTATTCTATATTTTCGACTTCTTTTTTCGCGTAGAATCACCCCCTTTCCGCTTGTACCATCAGTTACCAACCACCCTGTATATTGGCATATATTACTTCTGGAATGTTAGGGATTGATTAATAGTTAAATACAAATGGTTCGGCTATAAGTACTCATAAAACACAATTAACCGTAACAATCATTGTATATATGTAAATATCTTGTTCTTGTCGTAAAACAATGGACAAAATACGGATCATAATGTGTTCGGCTAGTTTCAAACATAAATTGATATCTAATAAATATTACTTAATAGCACTATCAGTAACTAATTTCTAAATGAGTTCACATATTCATGAAATCGACCATTTCATATTATGCAATAACTTATCTAATATTTCACATTATCTTAAAATATGATTTCTCGGAATCGGATACTTCGGTGGTTAAATGAATAAGCAACTTGAAGGGATGCTACGATACCAAATTACGAACTCATATGCAGCTGTTGTACTGTTTGAATATTTAACGATAATTGGATTTAGTATCTCGATTTGAACATTCGGGAAATTTGTGCATGATCTGCACCCCTAATGTTCGTTAACTCTCTTTCAGTTAGTTAAACACATAGTATTTTCGCAAACACATATATAGATCTGTACGGCATTTCGAATAGCGCTGTCTCAGTTGAAAACACTTTTAATGAGTCGATCAATATTCGTACATACAACGAAATCAGCCCCGAGCTCTTCAGTTTAAGCCTACTGAAGATCCATTTACATACATGAAGCGTTACTTCCATGCTTGTTAACCTCCTTTCTTCGTAGTAGGAAATAAGCCAAGAAGATGGACTTCGCGAAGCAATTCGTCGAGGATCATTACGTAACATGAAGGTATATTAATATTTGTGTCCGATATTCTATTAAATGTAAGACTACTCTACATATCCTCAATAAAATTTTTATATATTTTTGTATCGTTATTCTTTTTTATGACATTTATTTTCCAAAGATCGTAGTTTCGCTTAAAAATAAACTGAAAAAATGAATTAGAAATAAGAGCAAGAAATAAAAATAATTCTGATAAGTAGAATTACACAAGATGATGCGTAAAATGTGTTGAAATTTAATATAAATCATGATTTATTAACCAATGTCCATAAACACGTTTTTATATAAACATATCTCTGTATTAAAATATCTTTGCTTACACTGTCGAAGTTTTTAAAATAAAGCATCACAGAATAAACCTTTATGTAAACTGAGCTAAGAAGGAAATTGCTGTGCTCAAACAGCCTCTCTTCCACCTATCTGACTGCTGTCACCCTCTTCCTTCCCAGAAAACTAAAACTGACATTAAATGCTATCTCTTCCATAAATTTAAATCTATCATGTATATGTAGAAACTAATATTTAAAATATATATTAACCAATTAGGAGATCATGGAGAAAAGATTAATATAGAAATAAAAAGAAATAATCCATTGATCTTATTGCCTTTCACCGTTGATGAAATGTATTTCTTTGAAAAAAGAGAATGTGTGAGAAAAAAGAGAATGAATTATTATAGAGAAATTCTTTGAATAGAGGATATTCCCTGAACTTCCATCTTGCATTCTATGTCTGCAACTCAACTATAATTATTAAAATTTGTATTCCTGTCTTCTCCTAGAATATACATTCATACACGAGTGTACTCGTATTCCTTAACACATTCGTTATTTATTATCAATAGAAGCTTTTTTTTAATTAAAATTATTTATATGTAACAGAACTTCATCCTTACAATTTACCTTTAAGAATTGCAAATTAAACCATTTATCCTTCTTAAAAAGGTACTCCATTTTCATGATGTCATATAAATTTATCGATTACTCTTACTTAGTCCAAATGCAGCATATTGAGGTCATAATGACTCAAGATATATTTGTCGAATTATAGGAAGATGCGCTCGTTATAATATGTGTTTGTCTTTCTTAACGATAATAATTGATTTACATTCAAATTTAACACTACGTATTCAACAAACTGCTTTGCGATTTTATAATGTATTTTTTATAAGTATATACAATTATTTAAAAAACACATACATATGTACTCATAAAATAAAAATCTATAAAATATCAAAAAGTACGATATATTTAATTTGTGTTTTAAGCGAATTACCAGCCGTTATTATAAAGATTAATATTACAGAAGATAAAAAATTATTTTTATTCATACGCGAGCGTGTGCGCGCGTGTGTCTCGATCACAATTTGTATACTACTAACGGACTCTATTCACGATATTGTGAAACTACTCTTACCATTTTCATATCACATGCGATATTACCGGCTCAGTCTAAAGAAATGCATATGCATTTATAAATGTATGAATGTACGTATATATAAGTTAAGTTACTTTTGCTATGCTATTTCTAAAATAAAAATAATAAATTTGTTAAAATAATTCATTATTTCGTATTGTTATTTTTTATTTTATTTTAAATCAAATGTGCCAAAGTCTATATCATATTCATAACTTCATAATTACAATTAATTTGAACATTTAAATCCCTGTCATTGTTTTATAAAATTGTTATAATCTTATTCTATAGTGTATTAGTAAGATCACAAATAGAAATACCAACGGGGCTCTGGGATTCATACTTAACAGCGTACTGATATTGTTATGTCTATTTTATTTTACATCTATACTTTGTTTGCAATGAAAACCTTTTGAATTTTGAAGAAAAAGAAATTTTTAATAAAGGTCTCCTTGTTTTGTATTAAATAGAGCTGATGAACTGGTACACTGAATTGATACAAAGAAAATTTAATTAATCATTAATTTTATCTAATCAGGCATAAAAACTGATGCCACTCATTGATTAGTGTTACATTATCATATTTACTGCACGAATATCATATTCTTTTTCTATTCCCTCTTCGTTTTTCCAGTTCGTTCATGCACGCACTCTATCTTTATATATATATATATCCATGGTATAAACATGCATACCTAACCAATATACCGTATGCCAGGCTATGAGCGAGTCAACTTATTGTAGATGTGTGAAATAAGTCAATTAAGTGTAACTTTATAATTGTTGATTACAATGTGGTACTTGGTTAATGAACAAGGTACGTTCTGTTATCGATTAAGTAATAGATCAATCATAAATGACAATGTTATTCCAGCTTTTGTGTTTAGGTGTCCGCATATATTTAAAACCAAATCAAGAGACGTTAATCGGCAGGAAGAAAGCTGACATTGTTTTGCCAAATGATAAATCAATCAGCAAGGAACATGCCTCAATTAGCGTTACAAAATTGGAGGAGATAAGGGTATTTTTAAACAGGAAAATATAATATAATAAGAAAATGCTGTTTACAAAATAAAAATTCTTACATTGTTTCAGAGTACTGAACCAACATCTATATGTAAACTAAAAGACTTAAAGTCAAAATATGGTACTTTTATCCTTCATGAACATGACATAATACAACTAACTGAAACTGAATGTATTTTAAAACACCAAGATACAATAAGATTTGGTTTACAGAACCATGTATTTAAGTAAGTTTTGGTTTTTTTACTTTTTTTTTTATCTAAAAATGTTACATATAATTATAAGTCTTCTATATGGAGGAAATTTACATATTAGGGTGATAAATGTGCCTATAATAACAACAGTATCTACTTTATGTGATAACGAGATAGAAAGATTAAAACAATTGATGGAAGAAATTGATGGTGTAATAATTACTGACAGCGATTGGAGAAGGGCATCCACTTATTTAACAGTAGGAAATGCTATCTTAACACTAAAGGTATTTTCCCTGAGAAAATTTTTTAATTTGGGTAATTTATTTCCTAATCGAATGTGTATTACTAATTTGGATATATAACAGCTTGCCTCTGCTATGGCTTCTGCTCTACCAATAGTGACAATGAAATATTGGGACGAAGTTAAATCTGCAATAGATAATGGTCAGCAACTTCCAGATTCAAATAATTTTGTTCCACCAATTAATGAACCATTAATCGCTAAAAAAAAGGTATTGATTTCTCCAAACAAGAAAAGAACGACGTTATTTGAAAATTTAACATTTATACATTTTAGTACAACTCAATATAGGAAATATAAAAAAATCATTAGAATAGCAGGTAAATACCAAAAATTGAAAATTGTATCCATGACTTATCTGAATAAAATATTAAATACTGTTTTTAATAAAAAATATATTTTAGGTGGAATACCACAATTATTTGAAAGAGCAAACCTAACAACTACAGAATTTTGTAGCCCAAACGTGATTGTACTACAATATTCAGACAATGATTCAACACAGATCACAGAAAATGTTTTCTGTACATATCATTCAATACGTAAGTGATTATTACACATTATAAAATAATTTGAGCGTTATCTTTTATTGGTCATATGTACTTAATTATCTTGTGCTTTCTTCTTCAGAACAAGCATTGAAAGCAAATAATTATAGAATGATAGCTGAAGTTGAAATTTGTCTTGCAATATTGCATTGTTCGACAGAAAAATATTGCAATCCTATGTATAAATTCGCAAAGCTTTTAAAAAGATCGGAACGAAAGAATGATTCATGTGAGATTTTAAATCTTGATACACAAGACGAAACAGCCAAAGTGTCAGCATTACCAACTTCTTCGTTTTCGATATCGACACCCGTAAAACACCGTATTATTCCTGAAACATTGGATATCAGTCAAGAACCATTACCAAATGTAAGTGGTGTTGTCATAAAACCTACAGAAGAGCAAAAATATAATAAAATACAATGCATAAGAAAAACTCCTAATGATACTTCAGCAACAGAGAATGTGCAAGTTACACGATCAAGAGTAATTTCCAACGTTTCGGCAACGACATCCGTGAAAATAAGACAACGTGTTATTCCTGAAACATTGAGTAGCATCAGTAGTCAAGAATCACAATCAGATGTACATTATATTTTCACACAACCAACAGGAACACAAAGATATAATGAAATACAGTGCATAAAAGAAACTCCTACTGATGCTTCAGCAACAATGAGAAATGTGCAAGTTAAACAACCAAAAGAAATTTCCAACCTTTCGAAAACAACATTCGTGAAAGTAAGACAATGTGTTATTCCTGAAACATTGAGCAGCATTAGTAGCCAAGAATTACAATCAAATTCAAATTTTGCTGATACACAACCTACAAGAAAGCAAAAATGTAATAAATTACAATACATAGACGAAACTCCTGATGCTTCAGCAACAGAGGCAAGTATGCAAGATATACGATCTAATGAAAACAATTCGACTTTTCCTAACATGTTCTCACAAATCATTCGATATTCTAACCATGATAACCAGAATTTACACAAACACGGTAATGTACAGGATAAGAGACAATCAAAGGAAGTAATAATCTTAAGTGATGATGAAATTGAACTAAAACCAGTACAGCAAAATAAAAATAATAACACGAATTCTAATAAAGATTTCATACATAATACATTGAATAATATATTTAAAACAAGTAATTCAAGAGATGAAAATAGGCAAATGCAACAAACAGCTCGATTAACTGATAATCGTATAGCTGCCACAAATTTAAAAGAAATGTGTGAGGTCAATAAAAAAATAGAATTAATAAATGTGCACCCTGTAACACTAGAAGTAGAGAAAAAGCATAATAAAGAAACGACATGTTCAGAAAATTCAATTACACCACATACAACAGAACCACTAAATACACCTGAAGATTCTCTTATATGTTCTGTGGTAAGTTTAATAGATATATAAATTTCATTAAAAAATTCTAAAGTAGGGGATTCTACTGTATATCATTTTTACTTCAAAATTTCAGGAAAAAGAAAAAAGGAAACATAAAGCACAAAATGTTATAAGTTCCGCACTAAAAAGTAATTCATCACTTCGAGCTCATCTTAATTTCAAAGTGTTCAAAAAGGTAAATTATAAAATGCTTTTAGGCTGTTTTCTATTCAGAAATATTGAAAGTAATGTAAGAATATTAAAAATAATAAGAAATATTAATAAGTTTTATTAATTTAGGTTCCTGCTATAGTTCCTCAGAAAAGGATAAAAATCGATAATATGTATGTATGGAACAAATATAATACTACAAATGAGAATTTGTGTTAAAATATAAAAATTATATTAAACTTCGAAATAATGTTTTTATGTTGTAGAGAATATTATTTTTCTAATTCGAATTGTAAAGAAAATGTAATTTCTATATTAATTTAATTTATATTATTTTCTTTTATAATATATTATTATTTAAAATAATTTCATGAGTACCTTAAACATTAAGAATTACCGTATTTAAGATAAAGATACGGATCTAGAAAAGCAACGATAAACGATCTGAAAAGCGCGAATGCTCGGTCGAGTCGGTACACGCGATTCAATAAAATAACCAATGGCTAAAATAAAAAACAATTTATTAACGACAATATCTATAATTACACTGTAATATATCGCGCATGAGAAGCGGTATTCCGCTTCGTACGTCGCCTCTATTTGCCCGTTTCTGTTTGCAAAACTGCTCCGTGTCAAACCCTCGATCAAATCGCGCAAACTTACCGTTGTAACAAACGAAAACGTTCGACCGGCTCTGCGACTTCGAGTTCGTGTTCGTCTTATTCGTTCGAACGCAGACGTGGTGGAAAATCAATCGGGGCGATCGTGAATGCAAACGAGGACGCGAATGGAAATCACACGGTAAAAACTAACGATAGGACGAAACACTCCTCGGTCATCGCCTTGCGTCCTGTCTTATTTAATTATTTATTTTTCATGCGCAATAATAGTATAGAGCGATTTACTTCGTATCACCTGTATCGATACATCACGGTGGTTTGGAATATCGAGTCGGATAGCTGCGATGATGTCTCTAACGCGAGAACGTCGCCAGGAAAGAGACAGCGAGTCGAATAAAAGTTCCGATGCGAAAAGTACAATGTTGCAACGATTGTTGCGATTCCGACGATGCAGTGCGTGATTTGACGCGTTCACAGCCGTTGACGTAAAATTACGTCATGTGTAATATAGGTATGTAATATAAATAATAAACATTCTATTTAGACGAATTTTACCTCTTTTAATATTTTTTTTTTCAAGCTATCTTATCGATATCAAGCCCTTATTTATTTTAACGTGTAAAACTACCGAAGCAGAAAAAATGTAAATATTCTTCTCTACTGCAACGTCCTTTCTTTCTTTCCTCTACGTTAGCCGGACATAACACATTCCCGTATATATATATATATATATATATATATATATATATGTATGTATACTATATATATATGTATACTATATATATATATATATATAGTATATATTCAACATATATATACTATATATATATATAGTATATATATGTTGAAAATCAAATACATTATGTTTTTATATTTTAATAAGAAAACGGTTCTATAATGATAATATGTACAGCATTATTCATTTAAATCTAACATACATCATCTAGGATCCACAAGAGAACACCAATAGCGTAAAATTACAACACACGTCACATATATGCATTGCACTCTCACTACTACAGTTGTGCCGATGTTACAAGTATAGAGTTATATAAATGATAGGAGATATGTGTATATATGTATGAATGTATGTACTTACATAGCTTGAATTGCAGCCATAGAACTTGAAGTTTGATCACAGAAAAAAATTACATTTATCAATTGACATCTTTCTCACTAAATCTCACAGCATTTAAAGCACAGAATTATCCGATGTAACAACATGTAACGCTCTTTCGGAATCAAAATTAATTAGTGAACTCGAAAGGAGTAAACTTTACTTGTCTCTAATTGTAAGCAAAGAACTTATAACTAGCTAACTAAATACATACATTTATATATACAACTTTTTAAAAAACTGTAATGTCTAAAAATTTAAAAATACACTTTGTCTATATAAATATTAAAAAAAGAATTAAAGACCGTCACTTTCGTGAAACTAGTGAAACTATAGAGTGTGCAATCGCTAATTACTAATTACATATCGCGATATTCGATTATGTCATCGATATAATTTCTCGTGGTCGATAGATTGATGGCGTCTTGGAGAAACGTTAGTTTTACGCGGGAAGTCCAGCGAAACGGAACATCTTCCAGATCCCATTAGGTAAAAATTAAAATTATTAGTTTTAAAATTTCTTTCTACATTGTCGAATATGTCTATTAATTAGATTAAAGAAACATTAAAGTTACATATCTGTAATTCAATCATGGAAGTTGATAAAAATAGAGCAGGCGAAATATATATCGTGAAGAGCAAAATGAATTTGATGTATATCTTTTCGTACTGTATGATTTAAGAGGCCAAGGAATAGTCGAATATAATTAACATAATTCTTAATATCCTTAATAATTGTATTAATGTGATGCTTTAATATATAATCTCATATTAAAAAGTAAAGTAGAATTGTGTGTGTAAAAATGTATCAGATTTACATATTATATTCTTATTTATTTATTAAATAAATAATTGTTGATTAACGGTATATTATGATAACTAGTAAAAATTAGAAGTTTGTAATAAAATTCCGATGAATCCGTAATTGATGCTATTACAACAGTAGATTGCTAGTAGATCACGATTTTTATATGTATCATGGTTAAGTATTCTTGATTGACAATCCTTGACAAACATGATTTTTAGCTACTACGCAATATAACTGTTTTTGTCACAAACTGGCATTTGATATATATATCAAATATACATACACACACACGCACACACACGTGTATATAGCTTTTCTAAATTTCTTCTAATATAATCCTTTATTCATTTTCAGGGAACATTCGTGGTCGTGTGTAATGTGATCAGCAGAGTCAGTGTTTGCTACGTGAAGTTATCTCCAATATTTTTGAGATTAAGATAGTTCTTAGTGATCATAAATTGAATCAGAATTCATACGCGAATTTAAACGCCAGTGTTTGTCCGTCGCTTGTAATTTAAACGAGCACGTTAATAGTCTTTTATCTTTTTTATACACATACACACACACGCGCGCGCGCGCGCGCACACACACACACACACGCGCGCGCGCGCACACACACACACACACACACAACACACAGATATATTCTTCTTTTTAAATACTCTTTTCCGGTATTAGAATCAGCCCTCCCCTCAAAAGGATCCAACCTCTTTAAAAACCAAGAACTGTAAGTATATATATTATATACCACTTTATCTTATTCATAGCTTAAACTGCTGTTAATCATGAAGGTAATTTAGTGAAGTTCCAAATTTTTATTCTTTATTGAAATAAAATCAGATTTTAGATTGAACATTTATTCTTACTAAAGTTCTAAAAGTAATAAAGTTCCATCTTTCTTTTGTTAAAGATTTTTTACAACTACCATTTTAATTATGCAGGTCGGTGCCTTCATGATGTTTCCCGGACAAAGATAATACTAATAACAATATTCTTCGCACCTAGTGGTAAGTCGCATGCATTTTTATTCTTCCGGTCACTTAATCATATCGTAGGGCGAAAGATTCGAATCGACACGACTGGTTGGTTATATTACGTAGACCTTTTTGTGAGCATAAGAACCACAGATATTTACCCGTAGTGTGGTAACATTTTGTGTATTTTAGTCATTAGTTCAGGATAGAATCTCCTTGTATATTGTATTTTCTGATGATTAAAATTTTATATCAGTAGTATTAATATAAACTGAATAGCTTCAAAGTAACATTTGATGTTTACAGAAGTTATCACATAAGTGAATGTTAAAATTGAATTGCGTATTTTGTAATAGAGAAATCCGATATTCTCTAATTTCGTTGCAATAAATATTACATCTGTGTTACCGTAATATTTTGAGTGATTGATTTATGTTTAAGTATAATTTTAAATACTCACAACGATATGAAAGTTCAGTTTTCGTCATGTGTCAGATATTAAATACAAGAAGACTTGTATTTAATAATTTATTGGCGAAAGGCAGATTTCAAAATCAAAGCAACAAATTTTGCTTTGATGATGGAATCGCTTATGAATACTTTACCTTATGGATACTTACGTCTACTGTAGTGTTAAATATTACATTGCAGTGAGTTTGTCTTTTTCTAAATAAGTTTGTTGCTTATCTACAACCTTTTTCATTTAATGATAAGGTTTCAATAATTTATAAAACTAGTGAAGTAGAGTGAAGAGTTCTAGTAATTTAAAACAAAATTTCAAAATACGAATTGAAAGATCACTAGCCCGTTAGATAAAAGATCGATACATATCACCTTTTTAGCTCAGGATTTTTAAGTTTAACCCTTTCCGTCACGTTTTAGGGCCTCATTCACGTATTTAGATGCAACTTGGAATTGGAATTACGAATTATAAGATACTGCTATTATTTTTAGAATTTTTTTATTATAGACTGCTATAATTTCTTATAAAATGTTATTAGGATTAGTTGTATTTTGCTTTAGTTAAAATTTAATTAAGAAGACATTAATTAATTAACTTTGTAGTATTATGATTTATAAGTATCACGCATATTAAACGTTTCTTTCGAGATATATAATTACAGTTATTTTCACTGAATGCATTTTAAGAATTAATATTGTTATATAATATTTAAAACATTATTGTATAGCTAATGAACTTAAATAGTAAATTATTTATTTCTTAAGGAGTCTATTATTCCATTCAGTGACATTTTTATTTATTACGCCCGAAAAACTTCTGAATATATATTAAGAATAAATTATTTTACAAAGTTTTACTTCCCAACTATAGGTAACAACTACATCTATTTCTAAAACTTGTATAAATATAGTAATTAGATATTATAAATGAGAATTATATACGTTAGACAGCGATACATTTTACACGGCAAATATAATAATATTAGATGAATATTATATTGCATATTTGTCTTCTCATCTTCGACGCAAAAAATTTCTTTCTTACCACTTACAGATAAAGAAGAATTTTTAAAATAAAGAAGTATTGTAACTGTAATATTTATTGATAAAATATCAAATTATCTATTAAAATGCGTATATAAAAATTGTTATTGAATTATACAATTTCACTTGCAAACATAGTCACTTACAGAAATAGTGGTCCCCATTGTCATCCGTATTCTTGTATTCTTTTCCATCAATCTCGGCTTCGATTTTGCGCCAAACTTGGATAAAAATAATACAAATAAGCATATTATTTAGTCGCAAATTTTTGAAACTTTTTTATTGATGTAGATTTACTTACCATTTCTGAGAAATTTTCTAATACTTGTTTTATGAGATATTCTATTACGTCTATTACGTCTAGGTGATCTTGTATTTTGTTCTGCGATTGAGCTTATATCGTCCTCCATATCCATGTTGATATTGTGTATTTGTGGATAAGTGAATCACGGCGAGAAAGTAATAGATGTGTGCTAAAAATAAATAATAACAAAATTTACGTTAATACAACTGTTGCAATGTTATTAACTTTGGTTTGTACAAAAACCCACACTTTATTATTGTTCTTTGATTGATCGAATGTTGCATTGTATCTTTCTTCAACTATATTTTTCTTTCAATCGTTGGTAGTTTACTTAGAAGAAGAATTCTAGAATACTCATGTTTGTTATTAACTTAGAATTTATTAACATTCAGTATCTAATACAATACAATATTACATACTACTTAATAAATAATTTCTTATTTGAGGAAACTATTTAATTGTTTTTGTTATCTATGGATATGGAAATCATGAGAATATTTCATATGTTCATTTTATTAGCACCACTGTTCACGCTATTACATTATTTACGTAAAATATGAAAAAGATGCTTGCTAAAAGCTAAAGTACTCCAAATTATCATCTATTAGAATGGTCACTAATTATTCTAAATATTACGGTAAATATAAATTTTGCATTATTTGTATTAAACCTTCGAGGTTTTAGTTTCGTTCTTGTTGGCCAATTCTAACGTTTCAAAAGCAAAGAAAACGCAAATGCATATTCCTGACCTTCCGCAACAAACAATTCGGTTCTGTGCTAAACGAAGATGAATACTACCAAAGCGAGATTTCAAGAGCTAAGAATTGAACACTACAAAAAATCTACGTGTTCGTCTTGAAGAAAATTTTTCCATTCTACTTACTTTCCGAAATATAAACATTTATAGGTTATAATAATGGATTACCCTGTGCATTAAACTATAGAAACAAAGTCTTAACTTCCTTCCTGAATTCCCTAATATAAATATTCTTACTTCTAGAAGTTTTACTGCTTTCTAAGTTCTGTAATATTAATATTCTTATTTTATTATTCTCTTCTTAACATTCTTTAATATCAATATATTAGATAATATTTATTTCTCAAGTTATTCGTTTTATTAAGGAAAGAAACTTTGTTTCTCCAATCTATAATTCTCTTTATATCAGAAGTACAAATATGTAGTTTAGTGGAACATATGAGACACTGCATAATATGTATTCTTGCACATAGCAGTATTTCATATTCAATACAGTGTCATAATAAATTTTTGCTAATAGAATTTGGACGTATTTCAAGAATTTAATGTGATAAGTATATCCGTTTATAAAATTACTAATGGCTAGTTTGTATGCTGTTGACCTAGTTATTACATATGACACAAACTTATCTCTTCTACATCCATACTGATTGCATAAACGATATTTGCTTGTGCAATCTTGCACAGTCAGGAAGATGCATATTTTTTATTAAATAAAATACATTTCATAAGACAGATCTGCACATTTGGATTTAATGTAGATCATGTTAGCAGGTTATAAGTATATTGCAATATATAATAATAATAGTTTCAATCAATAAAGTCTTATCAGATTTATGTTATACAATTTTTACAAATACAGCGATTTCAAATTTTATAAGCAATTTCTTAGTTTATCAATAACAAAGTTTAACTTTCTATTCTTTAATAGATTTAAAAAATCTGCAAATATCTATCGTTTATATTTTTAATTTATTAGAATTTTAAGAAAATATTCAGATTACATTAGTTATAAATAAAAGACTATAAAATATAGCTATAGCTATAAATAAAAAGTAATATTGCTATTTGTAAAAAAGTAAGCTATTTGTTTTGTAAGTCTTCTAAGTAAACTCGACAAACGCAACTCACGATAAATTTAACTCTGATAACGCCTTATTATCTTGTTTACGATGTTTAAGCAATTATCAGAAACTGCTATGCAAATTTCAATCTTTAAAAATCTCAACCCTTTCTTATAGTTCATAAACTTCTAAGATTCTTGATGACTATAAATTTATTTTTAATGCCATTGAAAGTCACATATATGGCGCTGGTGCAATATGAATAATATAATAATTATACCAGATTAATAAATAAGTAAATAGTGTATACATAACAAAACGGATAACCTGATACTACTATTTCCTTGGAAATTTGAAGTTAACTCCGGATTTCTTGCACGACAAAATTATAATATAAGTTTTCAAAATACAACTTTCTCAGATTTTAATAGTTAGCTATTATAGGTAGTATTTACCAACATTTACTTTGGTAGCTATTTACAGGAAGGACAAAATTGTGCGTAGAAGAAATGAAATAACATTCTAGAAATCGATAGATAGACAGATATGAATCTTCGGAATAAGTGTATTCTTTTGCCAAGAAAAAGACAATCTCACTCAAGCGATGAAAGGAAATGGTCAGAGTAATATTCCTGTTCGGTTTACGCAGTTTTATTACGCCGGTTACATGCAAAACATACGATAGTCTAACTATAAATGCATACATTTTTAACTTATACATCATAACTTTGTTTCTACCGGTACTATAACATTGTTGCGCAATCTTAAATGTCAATTCAATGTCACATCAATTTTATATCAAAATTTTTATATCACAAAATAGTAAAAAATTGGCACAATTTACACGACGGTATTAAGAACATGTATTGGTGACGTTATTAAATAAGATATAAACATAAGGTACGAACAAGAAAACTTACGTTTTATAACACAATCATCACGTGGCTTCGAGTTGCAGTTTCTTCAAGGATTTCAACGGAATATTTCTCAATCACTCTATTCATATAATCTGCTGTGCAACATGCAATTTACATAAAATCAACATCGCTGGTCCTCAAGTTACACCCAGCACACTAATTTACAAATCAATGGTACGTATATAAAAAAAAATATCGTCGGCCGCGAAGATATCGAACCGAAGAATATGAAAGAAGTGCGATCCACGAACGTAGCGATGATTGGCGAATGCCAAACTGCAAACTAAAATCTTCGCAATCTTCGTTGGTTGTAGGATAACGAAAGGCTATTCGCGGGTTACTTTGAACTTGGCTGAATAGCGAGCGGAAGAAGAAACTTTGGCCAGAGGCCAAATCCTCCTACTCATATTTTTTAACGTAAAACAAAAAGATTTTAACGTTACCAATAGATACATTATCGACTTTGACATGGTTAGTATAATCGAATACACAAATCGTAAAACTATGTGTGTTTTGATATCCTTACGCCTTGAATTCAGGAGAAATAAGAAATAGTTTTCAATAGGAACGTCGTAACTTGTTGCTCCGTTATTATAGTTCATACAAATAACAAAACTGGGAAAATTATTTACATATTTGTTGATTTGCCAAGTTGGCAGTTCTCAGTGTCACCTGTAATTATCCTAATGTGAGAAATATTTACAAAACCTAGTTTTCTTCCATCGATAATAAAATTGCGTACCTAAATATTAGTCAAAAGTAGAAGAGATATATTAGGGAATTATTAAGAAATCTATAAGAATTCTAAATCTTAAACTTGCACGATGATTGGAGGACATATTTGTGGCTGTTCGAATTTCGATCGTAACTGTTGCTGTCCTATTTTCAAGTTTGGTGGTTCAAAGCTGAAACGTTCGTACCAATTTCTCCAACTCTTTATCGAAACCTTATATTGTCTGAAATGACTCACGACGATGAATCGCAATATAAAATACAAAAGACGTGTTCTCAAAACGGTGACAACTCAATTAACACTTCGATCGCCGCTGAAACCACATTGGCGTCATTTGTAATATGTCAAGTGTTAATAATTGCTGATGCCATATAAGCGTCATTTGTTGTCAATTATTGACAAATAAGCGCAGGTTGATTAAAGCTACGCGCTAATAACGCAGCCTGATAGAGCTTGACAAAACATAAGCGAATTCTTAGCAGAAAGATTCGAATTTCCCATGTCTTCAAGTCTCACATTCGTACACTACTCTTATCAGTACGAATAATACCTAGGAATTCTTTTATCAAATATCATATACATCTGCATAAACCGACATTCTGGCACATTTACCCCGAAACAACGTAGAACGATCGAAGCGACACGATGAAGTCCGAAACAGGGGCAAAGCGTCGGGCAATGACAGAGCAAGAAGAAGAAGGGTTGCGTGCAGAGCGCGACGGCCGCGTTTTAAAAGCGTGCTTTGTCGCCATGCAACGGGTAACTGTACAGCCTCGGTCCGTGGCTCCTGGTCGTTTGACGGAAAGCGGCAAATTCCAGATAGTAACTGTCGTCGGCAGAATCATCGGTCAGCCTAGAAGGAAGGCATTTAATACCCTTTAGCGAGCGCGCCCGGTCGAGGCGAGTATCGCGCGAGCACGCAAGAAAGCCCAGCTCGGCGTATACAGCACAGTTAGCCTGGCTGCTTGTACAGAGACCGGCTTCTACTAAGAAATTTATATGGCGGCTTACCAGCAATTGCACAGCCACCCTGCCGCGAGTTCGTTTATCGGATGCTGCGCTAATTGGACCACCGGCCAATGCCAATGGACCGTGCTCGTGATTGCGCCTCGTGGACGCGGTCTACTGTCCACACCGAGGATTTCGTCCTTCCCAACCATTCCACGGCAGTGTTGTTCTTCTCGACGGTTTTTGTCGCAACTCCGCTGTTCCGCTGTAATTCGACAGACTTCTTTAACGAATGAGACGCGAAACGTTTCCTCATCCGGGAATTTATGGCTGGATTCGGATCGTTCGGCAAACGTACAGCAAACGTGCGATCTTGATGGAAAATAAGAGGTCTCTGTCCTTCAAAATGTATTAGGGTGAATACGGGAGACATGCCGTATTGTTGGTATTTTGAAGATGAAAGGGAAAAATGGGTTATTTCTAATATACGAAATGTTTGTACGAAACGTCTTATATAAAACAGTTTTCCAAGAACGATATCATTACAATCTGATTCCGTTCTTAAACGGTGAATAGCTTTCCAAGAAAAAAATTCATCAGTTCCAAACAAAATCTAGTATAAATAATAAATTATTTCCAAATCATATCGAAATCTCCGACTAAACCATGTAGGATCGAGTTGTATCGTGTAAGAAGAGAATTGCGGATTTCTTCTAGACCACGCTGAATTGAAATTGTAAGAAAAATGTCGAAATGAAAGCAGAACTGGGTGTACGAGTTTCTCAAGCAACTAATCGAAGCCTCACGGCAATAACAGGCAGAAAAGCTGCGACTGCGTGAAATCGGTTGGCATCAAGGTGGTGCGACAAAATAGCTGTCTTGTTCGCATTCTATAGAGAAGGCACGAGCACGTCCCACCAGGTGAAATATTATATAGATGTTAGAAGGGAAAAAATGGGCGTCCTGACGGGCGGCCGTTTGTGTTAGGACCGTAAGGCAGTTGTAAAATATTTAGGAGTCATCCCGCCCAGTTGTAAAGCCAGTGCTGGGCACAATGCTCCGTGATCTTTTTCACGGTACTTCACCATTCACAATGACTGACCCATGGCTTTAAAGGTGTGTCAAGATTCTAGTATTCTTTCAGGCTACGCAAACTGCCTCTGTTTCTTTCGTTACGCTTGACTTTCGATGTCACTGGCAAAGGAATAAATGGTTAATTTTAAAATAGGTCCATGCAGAAAAACCGACAAAATGTTACAGCAATGGGTTAACAAGACATTGAAATTTTCGAATAAAACCTTCCTTGTCGAGTTGTGTCTTAGAGTCGTTTATTAACTGCTGTGCTGTGTATATGTATGAATTTACATCCTTTGTCAAACTCTGTTTTAATATAGATTATATAGATTTAATATAGTTATAATATAGAAATATAGATTGACAACGTAAAATATAGATTTGGCAACTCTGAAAAAAAACTCATCTTCTATTAGATAGATCTAATATTACGTGCAACGTATAAATTATTGTTAGGAATGTTGGTACGATCAAAAATACAAAATGGTGAGTCTATATCCGACTCAATTTCTGAATATTTGTTTCTTACGAATAGAAAATTAACGAAATGACAAATTTTACGAATCAAGTTGTTATTAAATGATTGATATTAAATCGAAAGCTGGTAACTTATCTTGTAATACATAAAGTGCTTGGGAAATAAGAGGTCAGCAGCTGATACTTCAAGTACCAGGTGATCGAAGTAGAGAATCGGAAGAGACACGTGTTCTGCAGTGAATATCGAAGAATTGATCTCGTGTAGAGATCGCAATTTTAAGCTATTCGAATGTTCCACCTTTCTATCTGCCACAGCTGTAACAAGATTATAAACTAGAAGAAAGTTGGTTCTGTCAGTCAAGCTTGGATAGTTACATTGTCCATTTTCTTTAGCCGTTCAGCTACGTAGTAAAGTTGTTAACGTCTATCAGATGTAAGAATTCCTAAAAGAAACGCAACAGTCCCCAAAATATATCTGAATTGCTTTACTTCTACAAAAATTTCTATAAAAGCGCAAGCAAATAGATTAATTGTTAATATAATTAAATCATTGAACAAATATTATTAACTGGCTATATATTATACGTATAATACATTATTTTCATCTTTAAACGACCAAGATATCAACTCTGAAAATTAATACCTCGAAAATGGTTTGTATAAAAGGTCACAGATAAATCGCGTTTTGAAAAGAAAAACGCTTAGATTATCACTTATAAAATATGAGAAATAAAGATCAATGTGATCAATGTGTTCTTACTAATTAATCGTTTCAGTTCGATATTTCATACACAACGATCTTTCTATCTTTGATCTTTGATCTTAATGCTCGCTACGCTCGCTGAAATATTTTTCCATTTTCATCTATCAATTTCTTAGCTTCTATTAATTTTGATCTTTTATTATACGCTAAATTACCAAACGTTAAACGATTGAAAACATAGATTCGTCACACAAAACTTGGATAAAAACCTTATACGTTGTGAAAGCAGCTGATAATTGTAAAGAAAAATGCAGTAATAAGTGTCAATTATCATTGTTACAACGTGAACGCTTGTTTACCGCAGTTCTATCGACGGCTCGATCTTTCGACGATGATTTATAAATCGGATGAAATTCACGACGGTACATCGATGAGAACCGCGAGAAAGGAATGCCGATGCAGGCAGCTACAGTTGACGAGGGCATTAAGTAGAGGAGGAGAGGACATCAGAAAGAGGGAGACTCACATTGTAAATTAATGCCGGGACTCTTTAGCTAAATTAATTGCGCCAATGGTAATTACACTTAGAACGCGCCGGTCTGTTCGCATCCTGCTTTAAACGGTGCTAGTACTTCTTCTATGAGCTGTTTTCTTGCGTTCTCTCGTCTCCTCCCATTTTGTTCTGAGAGCGTACCAGCCTCTCTTGTACAACGACAGGACCGTGTGCCAACCTGTTCGACGATAGTCACAGTCTCCATTGACTGTCCGTACAAGCGTGAAACACGTGTTCGCACACGCACAAATATAATTAGTTGGACATTTTTGCGGAGACCGAGGCGATACTATGTTTGTTCGCCTCTTTCACTTTGCGACACGCATACCACAATTGTATTTGTCGTCGGGAGGTACTATTCAAGCGAATCAAACGTGTTCTGGTTTTGTCTACAGTTTCCATAGTCTTTAATGCGATGAACGTCTGAAGCCCGTTGATATGTCATTCCATTTTCTTAGAACGAGACGATCGACGTTGTAGTCGAAATTCGTGTAACAGACTTTCACGATTCCTTTCTTTTCTCTAGAGAACATTGTCCTTGTATCATCGTTCTTCGATATATACAATATAATATCGCAAATTAATAGGAGATATTATTTTTAAATTAACAGATAGTACATATTCAATTCGAAATTTATTTCACTATTCCTCTTTCTTTTCCATGGGACATTGTCCTTATGTTATTAGTTTTGTTATTATCTATCGTATAATATTATAAATCAACTGTATAAATCAACTGTTTATTTTTATTATCTTTAATTCATTTTCCAAATATATATTAAAAATAACGAGGAAGAAATAAATACGTCAAATTTGAAATAAATCTAAATTCCAGTTTTTGGACCAACATCGAACATTTATTAGAATCTTGCAATTTTATATGGAGAATATATATATCATTGATATGGAACGAGTATATTATATATTTCCTGCTTATTTTAAAAGTCGTACATATATACATTACGTTATATTGTAAAACAAGTGCCTAAGTAATATGTAGCCGCACACGGCGGGGTTGAAAGTTCATGATGGTCATTTTCACGGCGAATTACATAGAGTTGCGGATGATAGGTCCGCGACGTTTGCTCCGAAAGGAAAGGTCCCCTTTGTGGATGAAAGAAACGGCAAACACAGGGAGAACTACCGAGAGAGAAAGAAGGACAAGGCAGGAATGGGGAGGAATGATGCAAAGGGGGAGACGAACCGAAGCTTGGCACAGAGTCTGTTTCTCATGCTATGCTCCACGGGTATTGGAAGGTGCAGGAAGAGAAATCGTACGGCTGAGAAATCTGCGACAAAATGGAAGAGGGGCGAGAGAAGAGATGGAACGACGAAGAGACGAAAAGGGTAAAAGAGATGAAAAGAGACCTGTGTAGGTAGAAGCACGGGGAAAGAAAGGAGGAAAGAAAGGAAGAAAGAAGAAGGAAGAGAAAGAAAGAAAGAGAGTCGTGAAGGAAAAGGCGATGGTGGTAGGCGGAGAAGGGAAGAGGAGGACCGTTTATCGGACATACCTTGGGGCCACCCTGGCGTCTAATTGCGTGTAATGCACTCCCGACTTGCCAAGCCTCGAGTTGCCGCCAGAGGAGAGTCGAGCGAAAAACTCGGGTCGCGCAACGGCAAAACCCTGGCGATCGCGAGGACGCGGTGCTATGTCCGGCACGCTCGGACCCACACGACGAAGATGATCGGGACACGAGGTGCTGCTTGACGAGGACAGTGAAGACCACGTTCTCCAGGACATCGATCTCCACGTGCACGGGAATATCGTGTCTTTTCCGCTCGGCCCGCGTCCTAGTCCATTGGAATGTCACCACCACCTTCGAACTGCTAAAATGAAGACGTGTTCTTTGCCGGGTTCGAACCACCTGGGAATATGATTCTTGATCGCGGTCGTCGATGCTTGTTACTAGATTATAAGATTCAAATAAACTGGACGAATGCCGTGTTTCAAATCTGTTAGCATGTACAGTTTTGTTGCGAATGGGATAGAATCGGTATCGATTGTTCGTTAGATATTTCACTTGCGTTTATTGAGAGTTAGTAACAAATTAGTTAGAAGTTTATGTTACGCTTCTAGAAAAAGGTTTGATACAAAGTCAATCTATAAAGAAAATTTAGAAAGTTTGTTCATATTTCATTTTTAGTCAAATATACACATAGTGAATTAAAACATTTATCTTTGTATCTCACAATTTAAATAATAAAATGATCATTTCGTTACTAAGGGTACATGAATATTTAATTGCAACGTCTCATTGCCTTCTTATGATCATTTATAAATCAAATTTGGCAAGGAATAAAATCTTTGACTAGATCACCTAAGCTACTACTGTCGAGTTAACACTCGACACCATTACTAACAAAAAAGATACAAAATCTTATAAAAACTTGTTACAAAATCAAAAGATATAAGAATATAAGATATGAGAAAGATACAACAATTATATAAGAACAAGTTATAAGAATGTATCGTACAGCTCGAGTATAAAAACAACTTGTTATATGCTCAAGGCAATTGTTTCACTATATATATAGTATAGACGGAGTTTAAGTCACGTCAAACAGTCATCTCCGATAATTTCATCTACTTTTATAGGATGGCGCTTAGTCTCTCTAGAAATCAGAAGTTCCGAATTGAAAATGAGTTTAAAAGAGAACGTTTGGATTCTCACAAGGCGGCGTCCTTTAATCGCGCGATGATCTCCTCGAGGTCTTCTGAAGAACCGGTGGGGAGTCATCCGGTGGGGCGAGAGACAACTACGACGGCGATCATTTAGCGTAGCTAAGATCTGTCGGTAGAAATTTTTTGTCGCGACAGCTTATTATGAATAATGATTTATATCTGGTCTGGTAGGGTGTTCCTCTCAATCGAGTGAACGAGCCGCGGCTACAGGGTCGAAATAAAGACAGATTAAAGGGGGTCGTGACAGAGCAAGGGAGACCAACCGAGGGGTTAATAACGGTCGCGTGTTGTAATACCTGCCATTATCCACAAACCGACCGCCTAACAAGCTACCTGCTAATAATACATGACGACGCGGCACACATGATCACGTGCGTGATCTTTTTACTTGACTCCCCTCGAATTTTTGTCATTGCGATACCTAATCACCAGTACGATAGTTCTAGTCGATTGATCGCGATATACGCAGATCGTGGGAGCTGTAACGACGATTATAGCACGACGTATCGAAAGTAAGCAGAGTAACGTGAATCATTATTTAGTGAAGCATAATATATGGATACATTGGAAATACAATGAGGTGTAAGGCGTAGATTCTTTAAGAAACAAAACTTTGCCGTTACAAATATTTTATTCACGCCTATGCTATAAATAATCAAAAACAGTTGAATTTCGTTAATAGACTTTCGATTTCTTTCTGAAATAAAGCTCTCTTTCTATAAGATCTGGAATCAAACAGAAGATACGAATGATAGATAAACGATATATCTAGTAACATACGATCATTTGAATGTTTTTAACTACGCAAGATAAATTCTCTATTTATTTTATTTTGAATTAACTATTTCATTCTTTGCTCTCACTTTTTACACATCTCATTGTCGAAGGAACGAAGATCTTTCCAGAATCCCGGTTTCATCTTCGATTTCTAGATAAACATCGACAATGGTAAAAAAGCTAAGATTATTATTAGATATTCTTTCCTTTAACAAGCCCGTTACGTAGAACTAAAAGTCGAGTTAGGTGAGCCACGTTTGTACTTTTCTAAATATGTGCTGTTTCGATCGGAAAGTTCTATAATGAAATCTTGTCGAGCTAAAACAGAAACAATCTATCGACAGTTATATCTTCCTTATAATAAGGAAGATCCACTTGCACAAGTTATTCTTCGAATTAACGCTTATTACAGAAGACCAAGGTAAAGCAAATCAGCTTTGTTAACGTAAGAAGGCAAGTAGGTGGCTGGATCCGCGCAAAAGGTACTCCGCAAAAGTCAATTAGTAACGGAACAATTATATCCGGTCGAATGGATCGCTTCCAATCTCTTCTTGCATTACCTTCCTTGCACAACTTGGCTTCACCTGTCATCGGCCAACGATCCGCCAGTGAAATAATCAACCGAATGAAGAGAACGAGAAGAAGGTGGAGAAGGAGCAGCTTTTACGAGTTGTGAAATGACAGGGCGCAAGTATGACCATCAACTTCTCACCGATAGTTTTCCGTCGCTTGCTAATCCTTTTTCTTTGTTCCTCTGGGAATAGAGAGATTTCTTTGCGCGTTATTCAGTATAACTCGGGTGACATGATTTATGAGGAAACTTAATTAAGTTGAATGTTAAGTGAATGATTTTTGTAATAAGACTACGGACATTTATGTAAATTCATATTGTAAAACACTGGTGAAATGGTACCTGGGCAGAGATTACGTTTTGTTTCCCAACTATTATAACAGAAGTACTTATCTTGGATATTTTATATATCTTCACACAGTACGTGCATTCTGCACATTTTTGCACACTTGAATTCCTCACAAATCCATGAAATGTAAAAAGCTGCAGTCTAGTAATACGTTTGTAACTTACGAATGGAAGGGAAATTTGTTGAAATTAATCATCGCTTTTGTTAACAACCATAATAATTTTAATAATAATTCGTAACATCGTTAACGTATATTTGTATAAATATCGATCTAACATAAAACTATTGACGAGGTCGCCTAATTTGTTAATAGGAAGTTGTCTTATTTTAATTTGTTAGTTGAACGTATCGATGACGATAGGAAATTTCGTTTATTCTACCGATTGACTATGACGCGCTTACTTTCACGTATTCGATTCTTAGTATGAAAATTTCAACCCTAAAACGTTTCTTTAAGCAACGACGATTTGTAACATTAATCGACTTATTAGAAGTTTTACAACTTGTTTACTGAACTTTAACTTCGACCATCAATAAGCTCGCTACAAATGGACGTTCGAACATTGATATTCGTTCGTCGGCTATTGGAAGAGAAACAATGTACTTAGAAGTTTCTCAATCGTTTTGTAGCGAGCATGGCCTGCCTCCATCTATGCGTGTGCACAGTGGATCCGTTCGCTGGTCGGATGCAATTACGGATCGGGGCCGGACCGAGAAAAACGCCCAGTGCATCGCTTGCCAATTACTGGAAGGAAAGGCAAGGGAGTCTCCAATTTGCTACTAACTTCTCTCAACGAAGGGCGGAAGCGGCACGGAAGGGTGTGGCACCCAGTTACCGAACGCGAATTGCACGGAAGCCTTTGCGAATGTGAACTGAGTGCAACAGTATTTATTAATCTCTCAAATGATAACTCTTGAAGAAATTAATTGTGCAAATTGAAGTAAATCAATTTGAGCGCGATAATAATGATCCACAATGTGTTGAATTAAAAGTACGTACATAATACGTAGATTAAGGATTTAATTTATATTTAACATACGAAATGCTCGGTTGAACGCATTTTTTACTTAAATTATGCGAAACATTGCCGGGAGAAACACAATGTAACATTTTGACGTGTAACACGAACGTTGATAACGTTCTGTTACAATGGAAAATAACAAGCTTTCTTTATCGCGTATTTCACGGTAGAAAATGTGATCGATTGGCGTACGTGATGGTGAAACTGATACTAAAGATAGGCACGCAAAGTACAAATGTCAGAGTAAATCAATAATATAAAGGAACGTTGCTGCGAAACACAGAGCAAGTACTATAATAAATACACTAGATCAGAAGAATTCTAAAATTAAACAGAACAACGTATAAATACTACACTTAGACTGGAATATTAAACCTACTACGAAAATGCTATATCAAAAATACATCCAATGTTAAAAATAGAATTCAATAATGTTACAAATAACCACTAATGTATACAACAATGTGTAAACGAAAGAACTGTTTGGCCAATTTAAAATAAATTCACTGAAGAAGGTTGCAAATTTTGATCTGTCGTTGTTCTTTGATGGATCAATCCTCAATGATATTTTTAATCGATAGAACGATCATCTGATCATATCGACTAAATGTTAACATATTTTGCATTGATTACACAAAGATACATCTGATCGCTTAATCGTTCATATAAAAGTACGTCGTCCTTCTACTTGTCTATAACGTATTATTTCCTGCTTCTTCTATCAAGTACTTCATCGATTATAGCAATGTTTTAAAAGGATAATCGTAAATCTAAATACAACAATTTTGTACAAGGTGGATATACTTTAAGGTAATCAACGGTGAAACGATATTACGAAAAAAAGGTATTTTTACGTGACCAGCAGGAGATGTGTTAATAAGCAAATCAGCTCGTTTCGTAAACGAGAATAAGGTGGACGACGTATCGTTCGAGCGATACGATGGCATACAGATCATTCGTTTCGAGGACGCGGAGTCGGAATGAAAGAACGTGGGTGCGAGACACGAGCGAGCTGTGTCGAGCAGGTAATCGAAAATGCGATGCGAGTGCCACGCCGGCGGTCTTTGTCGGCAAGCCTGCACGAGCAAATGCAAAAGGCATGAATGCAGCTGAAACGGCACGAGCCGGCACGAAAGGCGTACGGTAGAGAACGACGTCTGCTGACGCAGACCGAGGCTTCCTCTTTGGCCAGACTTCCTGTCAGAAATGATCGTCGCGATTCGCGCGAGCCAACCGTTCATTCCGACCTTATGATTACATTCTCGATCAGCTCCAGTGATCAAATAATGCCACTCACTTGTCATCATTTTCTTTTCTATTCGTACAATTGTCCTTTAATGTCGTCGCATCCTGATAGAATAACGTTGCGTTTCTTAATATTGTTTCTATTGTAGGTAATATTATTACTTTACTATTTTTACAATATTATAATAGAGATTTATAATATAAATAGAGATTTGATTTATCCTCTAAACGTTCCAACGAGCATTTTATTTTGTACATTTTTACGAATTAGATACGTTAACTACATTTTTTATAATTTTCATTAATTCATAAATACGCGCAGTCTATTAATAATTAAACACACGATTTGAGTATTACGAAATATTAGTTGTCTAAAGTCACAAATGACAACTTTTAAAATAACATTCTTTATATTCTGATTATAAGTGCCACTTTTACAGGTGTATATTGAATCAACTTAAATAATATATTGAATCCCATAACTTTCATTAAATTGTATACGTATTTTACACCGTACAGTCAGAGAACCCAAAATAAGGCGTAGTAACAAGCGCATCATGAATGAAACCAGTGGAATGTCATTGAGAAACAGCATGAACGTAACACGATGACATTAGTATATGCCAACGCATTATCTGCTTACTTCGTTACGTTACGTTCCTTTTCGACAAAATCGCAAAACGGAACTCAGCCGAACATATATAGAACCGGTATTAATTTTATGCAAATACTTGCGAGTTTCGAAAACTCATTTTCTCAATAAACTCGTTTGATTCGCTCGATCAAGTACAATAAAGATTTATACGAGTTAAGAGACTTTCCCTTCGAACCTTGGTATTCTGCTAATTCGATGTGATGCACGAATCATCGTAGGTGGTCGAAGATGGAGGTGTGGGAGTTCGTTTCACGATGCCGAAAATCGCGACATCTTCGACACCGCATCGACATCCGGAGGAAGGCGCCTCGGTTGCGCATATTAATTATGCTACTTATCGATGCTAATTAATTCTTCTAATTAACTAGGCGACGCAGTAACGCGCCGTTAACGCCTTTCATTTATATATCATATGGCACATAGACAACTTTTACATATTTCTTTGCGTCATACTGGCCTCCGATATCAAGAAGCTTTGCTTCGATTATTATGCAAATCGATCAACGCGTTTCACCGATCGTTTATGCGCATTTATGGATCACTCGATACACAAAAAGGAAATAAGAACGTCACAAGTGAGAAAAGTCTTTCCGTTTTTTACATTTTCACTTGTTAACCACTTTCACGAGTTAACGAGTTAACCCGTTACTCGGATTTCCAATCTCTTGAATATAACAATTTCTTTATTTATACATGGATCTATTAGTTTTTAATATGTAGCATAGTGTGTCATACAGTGAATAAAAATCGAAATAATCATTGTTCGATTTTGGTCTTATTATTCGATGATATCATCAGTCTGTAAATAGCATAAATGTAAACAATAATTCCCCCTAAAATCGATAGAGGATTAGTAAACATCGCTTGTACATTAAAATTTAATCGCATGAAAATTAGCTCACTCACTCAATTATATATTCTTGTTTTCCAATTCTTGTTAAATAGCGTTTGTTACATCTTAAACATAAAGAATTTGAGCAAAGATATGTACAATGTTAATTTCTAATTTAAAAATTCCTTTCTTTTTTTAAAGAACGATCTTAAAAGAAAAGGATCCAAATTATCCTATAATTTTAATTGTTCTGTGTCAAGAAGATATTGTATCACATTGCTATATAACTTTTTTCTGCTACAAACTATTACATTGGATGTTGTTTACTTTTCTAGCAAAATGCATTCGCAATCGCGACTTGGTCGAGAAGTGGAATTCTGATTATATTTATTCCAAACAAATTTTTTAAGTTATGGAAACTCCCTGTCCTTTGCTAAGTGTCAACACAATACGTTATGGAATAAAAGGGGAGATAAATGACTTGTGCATGATCCTTACGAAATAATAGAAAGATTGTCCTTGGTATCAACACTATTTGCTTGAACGTCACCGCGTGTGGTTGGCCAAGGAAATAAATATTCAACTGAGCCAAAGGGTAACGAAAATATTAACAAAAATTTACTCGTGTCACATGCTTTGATATCAAGTTTCTATAAAACTGTATATTCGAATTATACGCATTTGTTGATTTTTGTCCCGAATCCTCATTCAAATGCCGCACTGTGGAACGTGGAAACGTGGTCTGCAAACCTGCGAACGTCGTCTGCGAACGTGGACTGCGAACCTGCGAACGTGGACTGCGAACGTGCGACCGTGGCAAACGTGGTCTACGACCACCAGCGAATTTTGATTTTTATTCCGAATTCTCATTCAACCGCCGTACTGTGCGTGTCATTTCCATTAAAAATAAACCATATCGTACTTATATTTGCAAAAGTTAAGATTGACCCAATTAGAATGTCATCGTTAGTTACTAATTCTGAAATTATAAATATTCTTGGCTAAGAGACCAGGACAACAGATTAAACAGGTCAAATAGACGGATTAACAGATTAATAAATATAATACTAAAAAAAAAAAAACGAAATCCCATTTATTAATACATTCAAATCATTTTCTCTTATCAGAACTCGCGAGATATATGAATTTCTATTGATAAGTTGACGAAATACGCGTAACGCGTTTCCGTGACGTAGCGTTACGTCACTGGGAAACCCGGAAAGGATAGGGCGGTATTCTTCCGACGAATATTTCCGACAGTATCCCTTTGGCGCAAAAACCAGAAAGGAGATCCGGTAGGCTGGTTGTTTCGTCGAAGGACAAGATTTTTGCGTCGGCGTGCGCTGCCGTTAAAACGACAAATTATCCATCTTGTAGTACAAGGTTCCTCCACCTAACCGATAGAGTAAAGATTTCTGAAGCAGGGAGGAGGGCAGATCCATCCCTTCCAACGTTCTGCGGATTCTTCCCGGACAGATTTGGTGGGAGAGATGGCTGTCGAGTGGGAAACCCGACGAACCATCGGAGGGGAAGTGGATTGACTTACGAGAGATTCTTGCACAAGTGCTCGCAATGCAACGGCGAGAACCTCCCGCAAAAGGATTTACGACATTACTTTCATTCTTCCTCTAGAGATTTTGTCCGGGCCGATTTCTAAGGGCTCGTGTGCTTCTCACCGTCAATGACTACCTGTTTCCATTTCTGACAAGATTTAATTAACGTGCTACGAGGCTCCGATTCCTTAGACACCGTTTTAATACCGACGCTTGTTGCTTAGAATGACACGTTGAAATCGATATGTGTGATACGATTGTAGTGGAAAAGTTTAGAACCTGATTTGGGTTGGGTTTGGGTTATCGAGACGTAGCAATGTTTATTTAAATTATATATCTTCTACTTCTTTCCAACGATTTCATTTCGTTCTTCAAATTATCCTATAAATAGTAAAAATGTTCTAATTTAACCAGGCTTTCTTGTTACCTCTTATCGGCAGTTTTAAATTATTTTCAAATAATAAGATATGACGAGTAGTGAAATTAGTTTAGTCTTTTAAGTTAGTAAAAGTATTCGTAGCCCTGTCCGTTACATTTTATCTTCTAATTTTTCACGTTATATGATAGTCGATGTTTTAATAGAAATGTAAAGTAATCTGAGTAAAAGCAATCACAACTACCATAAAAATGAACAGGAAGATTCATTAATCAATCAATGTTGAGGTAAAGTCTCAATCAAAACTTGTGCCAGAGAAGTTAAATCAAACTTCAATTTACTTTTAAAATTGCAACATTTCGAATCGTAATAGCGTGGTACCAAAATGGCGCACGCAGAGGCACGCCGCTAAAAATTACCGGATACGGATTCTTTTAAAACCTATGATTATAGTCCTATGGTGAAATGAAGTATTAACATATCACGGAAATATTCGATCTCGTACGTTGATCACGTTATATAGAAGAATTCGATGTTTAGACATCTGAGAACTTGAGCAACATTGAGGCTGAGACAGACTCACTACCGACAGGGTCGATGTCCGGCGAAGGCCGCTAACGACGCCTAATCTTTTCCAAGAAGTTGTCACAACTCGCCGCTCTTCTGGTATCGAGCCACGTTCAGGATCAGCTTAAGCTTCTCGATGTACTGTACTTGGAGTAACTTATAACTTATCCAATGAACAAACAGCAGCGATTAACGTAACTTTCAAATGCTATTAATATATCGATTTCGTTCTTTTTTTTTTCGGAAAAATATAAAAATTGGCGGGAATAAGAACTTAGAGTGTTGTTTCATTTCAACAATCTAATGGTACTTTCTTTTTAGAGAAAGTGCGGCTGTTCTCTAAGATGTGAGGTATATGGTATAATAAAGGGACAACAATGCATCTATTACATGTATTGTATATTGTTTCTGAATCGACATAATTCAGATGAGAGTGAGTGATTGGTATTATATAATTTTTGTCAAATAGTTTGAATATTAAAGAACTGTCTTTACTAATTCCATCTGCTAATTCAAATTTTGTAACGATATTGTATTCCAGAAGCTAAAATGAATTATGATATATTATAATAACCTCTTATAATATTATTTTCAACTTTTATTAAAGAATTTAGCGCTTCAAGTCGAATTAAATTTTATTTCAAATACTACTCTAGTAGATTTAGACTATATGTTACTCATCAAGTAGTCGTTAGTAAAATTTTGGAAATTTCTATATTAAAGACGCGCTTTAATCTATATAAAATTAATATAAAACATTAATTACGAACGTTAACAAATCCATTTTTTCATGTTACTATTCTAAATCAAAGTAGCCGATTAATAACATCCTCACGGCAACTAATGTCTTGTCATTTCATCCCTAATCTATTCTACATGTGTATATCTATTTACCTTTTTTACTCTTTGCAATCCATCAACTGATTCGCCATTTTGTCGCGATGTTGTAATAATAATGGCTACCTGTTATACATTTCCAGTAAGCTCGCTACTGAAAAAGTATGGGCTGCACTTGGAATCCTTGTGCTGAGATTTCATTTGCATGATACCGTTTTGGAACACGTCCAACGTGTAACAGAATTCTGTAAGTAATAGAAACTGGACACTCATAGATATATCTTAGCTGAGGTCTGTCCTGGCTGTTTTAAATGAATACGATGTTCGTTATTTTCAAAGGATGCACAATACAGATTGAAGTGGTTAGGACAATTTCAAATCTGCCTTTCGAGCATCCTGGTCCAGGTACTGATCTGCTGGAGGCTGATGGGGCGTGGCACCAGAAGATGCGGGTTCTGCCATTGGCTCGTACCTGTTAAACCATTCACTGGTACAATTGCTCTCTCTCTACTACACCGATACTGTAACTTTATCGATCGCTTCACACTCAAATTGAAAGGTCAAATAGTGCTGCTGTTCCAACCAGTGGTGATTTTTGTATCTCTTCGAAAGTGTAATTCTATAGTAATTCATCTCAATTTGTTTGGAATGAGACGATATATAAGATATTCTTTTAGACTCTTAATGCTACCAGACTAGTTTTTGTTCTTTATCTGCCTTACTTATCTGCAGTCGTGCATAAATACAGCAGATAGATATCAAGAGAAAAAGTAGGCAAGTGTTTATGTATATCTTCACCTGCATCTTTTTAGTGCACGTTCAACTTTTGAAAGGAATTCGTTCCACGTACGAGAATGAAATCGTGGAAGGCATAGCCTGGTTCCGCGTAAAGTGTCGCCAATTCCAGCAAATCATGAAAATTCATAGGTATCGCTTTCACGGAACGAATTACGAGACAGCCTGGCAGTTTTTCCACGAACCAGCTCAAGTGAAAGAATCGAAGGCAAACCTGTTGTAAAAGAGTTGTAGTAAATATTATTTATTTATCGAGTCACTGACGATCGGTTGATGGAACTTTAAAAGATAGTGTGTAGGCTGAGAGGTAGATTTTGTCATCAATATCAACAAATCCATCGTCTTCCTCTATAGTCTTGTCTTATGGACTCCGGAACATACAGTGTCCCAAGTTTAAGCGATCGGAAAACAAGAAGTTGCATAAACACGTGTCTGTGACGCTTTATTACGTTAAAAGAAGTTGACTTGTATTTCCATTTCAAAGTGCCGCCCTTCGTCTCGAACACAAGCTTGTCATCATAGGGAAATTGAGTCTATTACGCTTCGAATTTCATGTTTATCTTGCTGTTGCAGTTGTGAACAAATGCTGATTTATTCAATGAATGAACCATTAATCTTTTCTATTGCTTCTTGTCGCGAATTGATTCTTGCACGATGCACAATCGCTTTCGCTATTCCTCACTGATAAAAGACTGACGATGTAAGATTTGATGACCTTGTGGGACAAATAATGTGTTCTTCCCGATCAATTTTTCACGATAATGTTCTTCTAATGCCTTTAGGTTTCGCATTTCTGTTATAACTTTTTTATAAAACGTCAGCATACCTATGTTTATAACATATTTTTTCTTATCTCCACCTGTAGGACATATTGGAGACATTTGATCGTTTAAACTTCTGGGGCACGTTACATAATTGAAGCTTGACAAAATTATATGTTTTACGACTGATAATAACGACAGTTGTTTGTAACCCCGTTTGTTGTGTAACCCCGTCGAGCAATGAAAAGAGATAAATTACGTGATACTGATTTTTGTGTTTACACGAATTGCTTCCTGTTTGCCCTCTATCTATATCTATTTAGTATTAACTTTTTGGATTATACCACGCGTGTATAAATATGAATTAGAAGAAGTCATATAATAACGTTAGTTTAACGTATATTAATAATTTAACTTATGATAAAGGATACGCAATTTTTTGATGCAACATAAAATATAAAAAATGAATTTTACGCAACATGATATTGTGAAATTGTTACTAACAGTATAATAATAATAATAATAATAATAAACAGTATAATAATTTTAGTCCTATATTTGTTAATTTAGGATTTTATAAAACTAATCTTCGAAAATTTCTGAGAAATTTTATCTTTATAAATAAAGTTTCTAATTTTAATTAAAGAAATTATAGTAAATTTTTAATTAAATTACGATTAATACGCCTATTAATTTCTAGCTATCCGTACTTAGAAATGTCTTTCATTTTAGTTCTCATGCACGAATTGTTAGGTATCTGCAGGTTCTTATTAATAGATACACATAGAGTCGACCAGTTTAGTCGAGATTTACACATAGAGTCGAGCAGTTTAATTTTGAACGAACTCTTACAGTTTACGAAGTACTATAATAAAGAAAATAATTAAATAAGCTTAATAAAATTAATACTATCCATTTACTACTTATTTTTTCAAATACATACGTTTTATTGATTTTTGCGTGACAGTATTAATACAAAATATTTTGATCAGATAATAAATAAATAAACGGATCCGAAAATTTACGATTACCTTAATATTCTAAATTCAAATTACTTCTCATGTTAAATCACTGAGACGACTAAAATATTGATTTTATCAATATCAAACTTATTTCTCTCATATATGTGGTACACGACGTGATAATCGTCCCGCTGAGATGCATCATTGTATGAGTATCGAACTCCTGTTAAGATATCAAACGTTTGATTAAGTTAAAAATAAAACTAATCGTCAACATAACTTGATGCAATTTCCGTAATAAATGTTTTTGGCGTCGGTAGTAAGTAAGAAGCTTACATCTTGTTCTCTGATCGTTATATAAGTCACAATTTACATCAACTTGTATCCAATTGATACAAAAAGTAAGAATACGTGATATGTATAGAACATTTGTAAAGAATCTACTCAACTTAATAGGTCATTTAGCAAAATGTGTTCTTAGTTTTCAATAATGAATTTTCAAAAATTTTATCGGGAATTGAATGAGAAAAAATTAAACATGATAAGACAAAATCATAATAGCCTAATATGTAGGTACATTACAGCACTACGAAGTTTAACAATTATGTTTAATGACAAACATAAATATATATGTGTAGGTACATTTCGTAAGATCTGACTTTAATGGCGTAATTTAATATCCTTATCTGTTAGATTCTTATCTGTTAATATTGTTCATTGGCCATAATTTATAATTTATATATGTGATATAAAACAAATGTTACTTATCATATTTCTGCGGAATTTATGTGGAATTTACGATATTGTAATATTATGTAATTCAATCTAAAAATAATCTTTATTCCATCGAGAATAAATTTTATACGTAAAAGCACATATTCTGTTAGATATATATAGCTGAAAGTAAGACAAACATCAAGAATAATGAGATTACGTTGGAGGCTTCATTTCCGCTGAAATTTTATTTGGAAATATACACGTGAATTTGCCAAATTCGCAACTAGATAGGAATGTACAGGAATTTGTTCTACGAAAGATTTATGATTTTCTCGAAAATAAAACCTCCAACGCAATTCTGTTGTTCCTGGTTTTCGTCGTATTTCGAGACATAAAATCTGTCAATCTTCGCTTCTGCCACAAATTTAGACGGTGTTTATATACATAATTTTAGAAATAGTTTTTCAAAAATAGACTAACAAAACGTAATTCTAAAATAGCTTGCACATTTAATGATCTTTAATCGTAAACGTGAAAGAAACAATCTATCAGATTTTTAAAAGATACGAAAAATTGAATAAAACAACATACATAATATGATACACCAGTCCAAACTTTCTTCTTAAAATTACACAGTGAATTATCATTCATTATTTATTACCTAATTAATAATAATTATTACATAATTAATACTTAACATAATTTGACCGAGCAATTGACGCAACATTTAAACATAAGAAAAACCAAGAAAGACACTTTTCACTCGGTTTAACGCCAAGATTTTCCCACGTTTCTACTTCTACGAGATCAGCTCTATATTCCTTACCCTAAAAACGAGAATCTCGAATTTTCAACTGAAATAACGATATACAAAAAATGTTATCATATCACGCATCTTCCTAATCACAATTCATCATTCGATAATCGTATCATCGCTCAAATACTGTTATATTAATCAAAATAATCAGTCGCGATAATTCAATGTGTATCAGGCTAAGTATCAAGGTTTAAGTAGATAAAAATTGAAAGGAAGAGAATGAAAGAAAGGGGAGGAGGAAAAATAATTCTCGCGGTGTTCGGGAAAAGCATTCACGTGAAAGGCGCACGCTCGATTTACATGGAAGTAATAACACGCCCGCGCACTAATTTGCATGCAAATAAAGGTCGCCAACGAGAGAGCGCAGACGCCCCACTCTCACGCGATTCTGAACACGGTCGCAGCAGAACACATATCTACATAGTGGCGCGGAGGAGGCACCTATGTGTACGTTGTTACCAATACGACGCTAACTTAGACCGATATGCACAACCGTCCGCCTTGTTCTCGGTGATCTTTCACGACGGCAGTTCGTTTCTAGCATCGTTCGTAACTCAGCCACGCGTGATCTTCCAAAATTTTCCGGAAATTGCGTCGCGACACGTGTGTCGAGCTTTTCGCCGGATATCCGTCAGGTAGGACAAGACAAGCCGAAGTGGTGGCCAGCCGTTTAACCAGCTTACTGTGTCGTTCGCGCTTCTGGCACCGTTATTCCGTCCTTGAAAAGATACCAGTCTTACAAGAAGCATCTAGACATTGAGAAGCCGCAGTGTTCGCGGGATCGTCAGATTCCATTGATCCGATCGATTCTTGGACATTTAACCAGAAACCGGTGTTTGAATACGTGCTTGGGATTCATCGATCTCGCTATTCGGATCTCCCATCGAACAAATTCTCACGGTTCCGAACGGTATGTTGTTTTTAATATTCAGTTTTATTGATTCATTCGTGTTGTGTTTTTATTACATGTTTTACCAAGAAATGTATGAATGAAGGTTATGAAAGTAGTATTATGAATGCAAGTCTTTATGCACGCAAGTAACGATTGAATGTTCCTGTTCATAGTAGATGTTTGATAAAATTAACGCCCCTGAATACAAGATTTAAATAGTAAGTTTTAACAGATAAGTAATTCATTTTGTATCGTTGTGTTATCAAAGAGAAGTTCAATGAAAATCTCGAATTTGACATTCCACAGTAGGCTTTATTTGTTCGAAAGGAACGGCCAACAAGTTTTACGGTTAGAATTGTTTTATAAGTATAAGGATAGATATTTCCTGGTAGCTAATTTGTTTTTAGATCACAGCCGTGTAGTTTATTCTGTCTAGTGTGTTTAGCAACGTGGTAGGTGCCGGTTCACATCAAACAAACACGCAATAGATATTAATAGTCTGTTCCTCGTTATCGAAATTCCTGAACTAGAAAATCGTCAAACACGATTCCATTCTTTGTATAGCATCGTAATAATTATTGCTACGTGGACAGCGTAGTTGTAGCAGTGTGAACGTATTATGTAAGAGAAAGTCCTTGACTGCCGGCCGCAAATAACCTCTACTTCCTTCTACGATCGTTACGTTACGTATCGTAAAATCGAATTTATCAACGTTTCCATTAATTGAATCAGACTTGGCTTGGCGAGAGGTTCTATGCAAGATATCAACCATCGATTGTATAATAACTACATTTTCGTGGTTCCTTGCCAACAGGTATCGTGTATACTTTCTGTCGTAACATGTGACGCAGAACGCCGAACGCGTTGGGATATTAAACGAGTGTGGGTTTATGAATTGTTTCGTCATATGTTTTTCTACGGTGCATTGTACTCTAAGTTTAATACCAAAGCTATGTTTTCTTAGACTATATAGATCTTTTTTATTAAATATTTGAAAAGCGAGATGCATGCTGCTGCGATATTAAATTTTTTTACTATTTGATATACCATATATTACGCAAAAAGAGAACTATGTTCATTGAATAGATAATATTTATTAACACATAAGTGTTTTGATGTATTGAAAGAGAGTAGTACAAATACGAGAGAATTCCAAGTAAGGTGAATACGCGAATAAATAAAAAAAATCTCTGTTTAGCTTTTCTTTTTTTAATTATTTTCATGACATGAATATGCATAAACATCCACAGTTCGGTGATTTTCTATATTAAATTTTTAGTATCAAATTTTTACCACTTCTTTATGTTCAGTCCAATAATGCTTTTGGATATTTCACTGATGTTCTTAGATGTTTATCTTACAGAACAGTATATAGTTTATATCTATAGATTTTTTTATTATTTATATCAATAATTACTGCTTATTTTCTTATCAGCAAACTGTAAATTTGAAATACGTGACATTTATATAAAAAATTATTTCTTCCCTTTTTGTTTGCAAAAGAGTGTAGATTTGAGATTACATGTTTCTAAAATATTCTACTGGCAGTCACCTTGCGTGTAACTGCTTCCAAGCGAACGTCACAAAAGAGACATTTATTGTGCTAATAAAAATGGCCTGAATACCAACACTAAATGAGATACAGCAATTAAATGCAATCGTCTTTTTTATACTTACATAACGCTGCGCTCTATATTATACAGATTAATATTTGTGTAATATTGTACACTAACATCGCAGATATCACCGATATCAGGGATTAACATTATCACCATTGCATACGTAGTACATGTGCTATACTTTTGAAAACTGTGATATTATCTTAACCATTATCGATCCATGAGAAATAGTGAGAGAACTAGCCACCTAAAGGTAGTTTGATGTATGTAAACAGAAACATAACAGAGCGATTTGTCGATTATAAAATTTTACGTAATATTTTTAAATGAACCGACACTTTTATTCGAATACATAGGTATATTGTTACGTATTATTTTTATTATACTATTTTATGTATTGGTATATAGTACTTTTATAGCATGAAATAATTGACCAAGTTTAAAACGATTATTGTCTTCTTTCTTTTTTAGTATCATTCGCAATATACAAATTTATGTCAATATTAAAACTGCAAATAGGACAAACTGCAACATAGGAAACGAAGTACTTACGTAAATTTTCAATACACAGAAATCAATCGGGAAATGTTATTTAAATCTATGTAAATTGATGTCGAATACGAATTATCTATGACGTAAACAAGCCCTTCCTCTTCCAGTGTTCAAATTACATAATTTACGTATATCATATAATCATGATCGTCTTTTTCCTTCTGTTACTAGCATAAGCGTCATAACCTTAAGCTGAAGCAACACTTACAAGCTACATATTTTCTACTTACACTTATACTTTAAATCACTGCTGATGATCAATCACTTAACCATCACTATTACACTATGTACATACTTCCATTGAGAAATTACACACTATCGAGTCGTCCACTTAAAGTGTATAACATCATCGCGTTTACTAGTTTTTGTTTCAATTCATGACTATTATAATAATTAGTATTACAATGTCGTTTATACATTATTATATATGAACTATGGAAAACTATTGAGCTTCAAAATTAGTCCTGCACTTTGCAAAATAGTCATGACAATTATAGTACTAAAATTTTTAATGCATTAATAATTTTTATAATAAACTGTTTATAATTTGCTTATAATTCGAAAGCAAAAATTCAATATATAAATAAAAAATTGTATATGAAAATGAAAAAGTTATTTTAATAAAAGGTAGCAAGGTGCAAAGTAGCTTGAATACAATCACTTAAAACAAGTGTAACAATCTATCTTTAACATTCTCGTGAGATCATGCTGTTTTGTGGTATTGTACGACAGTATCTATCGATAAGAATAATCTTAAATAAGTCTTCATACGTATAATTGCTTACGTAATTTATTGTAACAATGTTAAAGAACTAAGAATATTCATTGTGTATTATAAAGTCTTTTACGTAATGTAGATATGCTGGATAATTTCACGTAATATCGATAACATGCTTTTTGAAAAATTTTTATTTCTTATATTTTTGGTAAAAATGATTCTTTTGAAAAAATTATCTAATCGAGTCAATTTTAATTTTTAAGCACTCCGAGCCTTATATAAATGCTCATAAATAAATTATTGTTGATAAAATTCATTTTGCAACTTGATTTGTTTGTTTGAAATCAATATAATATTATTTAAAAATTTGATAAACTTTGTATATATATAATACGTATAAGGATAATTAACATAATTAAGACAATTAAAATATTAACATGACAAGAGCTATGTGCACATTCCTCTGAAACTGATGTACTCAATATGATTGCTAAAATTGGCTCAAACTCTTTTAGAGGTCGACCCCAAGTCTGAAATCGATAAGTCGAGCCTGACGTAGTTACGTTAGTTGTGTCAGTTATCGAGCTGCACTTTAATTTCAGTTTTACTATTGCCAAATCACAGGAAATTTTCTTTTGAATTTGTATATGGCCACAAAATGTTACATAAAGTGTGTTGTATTGTTTTAATAGCTAACGAACAGATGTAATACTTCAGGTAGCTTTTTACGTCGTTTCCTGTTTCCAAAAGGCAGTAAAGTTTTTGCAATACTTAGTATATGTTATTAAGAACTTGATATTTTTTGAAAATCAAAATTGCACTTATTTTATGCCAAACCAAAGTACGTATTTGTATTACATTGAAAGGTAGAAATTGGAAAATACATTACAACAGGGCAAATATCGTGCTAAAGATTTTTCTTTTAAATCACATGTTTCAACTTTTATTTTAAAATCCTTTTTGTAAACGAGCGTTAGACTAGATGCAACATATTAAAATAATATATGTATATACCTATGTACATCATTTGTATTTAATGATGAATTTGTTTTTCTATCTAGCGATAAATTGCAGTTGGAACTAAAACTAAATTTAGTTACAAATACAAGTTCTTCTTGTCATTATCATTTGTCAGAGTTGAATCTATATTTCACGTAAAGAAAGCATTTGGAAATGAAGAAAAATAAACGTTCCATGTTCATTTTCTATTTTCAATTTTAACCTTAAATTCAGTATAAATCATGACATTGAAAGAATTTTTTCTTCTGAACGAATATCCATAAATATTGTACTAGTGTAATATAGTGCAAACAAAATATTGTTCTAGTAATGGAATTTACTATTGTGTACAAATTTAGCTGTAAACTTACAATTTAGTTTAATCTTGCGAAGAAAGACCAAGTAACATTTACACGATAACGTGATTTACACGGTATTATATTTAAGTTACGTTTATTCTTTGTAATCGGAGGCAACATAAAGCTCAATCTTCAATTTTTATATTATGCAATATTGAACAGACACTGTATCGTGTTATTCAAACTATATATTTATAGAATCCGTTCATAATTAGGTATATCTATAAGCGAGTTATTTCTAGAAAATCAATCATATTTTAGTTTTACCTTTTTCATTGATAAAATATGTTAGAACTAGTGCGTTTTCAGTGCGAGCATCTATTCAAACTCATGTATGTCACGTGCATACACAACCACGTGGTTTTTTCCACAGTCGATACAGAAGAATCAGTCAATCGGTAAAGAAGTTCGCTATAGTTCAAATTATGTGCACTATCATTTATGCTAATATGCGTACCTTCTGACATAGTATGTATTTGAATCACTATTTCTGTGTAGATATTCAAGCGGGTTAATCATTTCTTCTACAGATGTCTCCATACATGCGATCAATGTGATTAAGATGTTTTTTATTTTTATATTCGTATTTTTAATTACACAGTAATATTCGTTAACGTAACAACATTGCAATTAAGCATACAATTGCTTTTAACTTGTCATAATTTATGTAAAGAAAGTATATTTTAACCATAAACATAGCTACAATTTAGTGGACTAAACTGGAGTAAAACTAGATTAAAAGATAAACATATTTTATTTTTATTTACTTTATTTAGTTATTTTACTAAATAAAAATAAAGTGGTATTATTAAATGAAGATACAGATAAAGATAGGGACAAAAATTAACGAGAAGTGTCGTACGTTTTTTAATGACACAAAATATACACCTATTCCATTTTCATATATATTTCAACTATATCTTTTAATATACGATAATTTTCTAAATATGAAGTTTTAAAATTACATATAAATTACACGTATAGATCTTATCCAACAGAAGATGACTAACAAATGATCCATCTTACGTTTGGAGCTATACTTATTTTTAGTCGACACAATTTTTCATGCATAATTTATAAAAGTTTAGAAACAGTTAATAGTTGCATAAAATTAAAGATTATTATATCACTTCTTCTCTCTCTCTCTCTCTCTCTCTCTCTCTCTTTGGATCCGTAACTAAAGAATATAATACATATAAATAGTTATAGAGATGAAATTAGTTTTAATTGTGTCATATTTATCACCAGAAAATATGTATCTAGGCATTTTAAATATCCACTCATTCCTGTTTTACCACTGTCTTGCAAATAATGAGACACGTGTGCCACAGGATATCACGGTAACAGGATAACAGTATACCGAAATATACTGCGCGTACTACGATGAAGTTCAACCGAGTATTTGTATTTTATTCACGGAGATGTAATGCGAGAAATAAAGCAGGACATTAAAGAAACTAACCATCGCATAAACTTGTGCGACAAGTTTCGTTCACACGACACTGACAACCTCAAGCTCAATGTAGAATTAAAAAGAGCTAAATTTTCGTGGATATCTTCGTAGCTTATATTTCGATACAAACTTTACGATTTACTTACAATTCAAATTTTTTATTAATCATTTCATATAAATTAATATCATTTAAGAATAAGTATTCTCTTTTCTCTTTTTTTAGATAGATTGTTTACTATAATACATTATTAGCGATGCGGTTGAAATTACGGAGTTCACAATCTTTAAAAAAGATTGATATGTTTTACAGTGTTTCTCAGTTATAATACTTCACAAAAATTTGTCAAATTATCCTTCACCGAAGAGCAATTAATATAAAAATATGATCTAGCGATAGAAATCTGTAAAATATTATTTTACAATTAAAATTTCGAAAGTTTGCAATTGTCTTTTATGTTTATTTTTCTGGGACTATGTATACAGAAACCTCTTTTACTACTCGAGAGAAAAAATTAAATGAATCATGCCGTAGAAACGCGCATATCGCACAAATTCCTGTTGCATTTGCTTGCCATTGGACAGGCCGTGGAAACTTAGGTGATAATTCTTCAAAATGTATAAATAGATCTACATACGGTTATATGTAAAACTGTAGGAAGTATAAACAAGTAACTCAAAGAGATCTTGAACTGATGAAAATAAGCTGTACAATATACATATGAACACTGTTATTACTTAATCAAATTGCTGACTTCATCTGAGCATTTCTGCAATCTTAGATGATTCTACATCTCGATTGTCTCTAATCCTAGTCTCCGGTTACGTCCAGTATCCAACTGATGCATTCTTTTCAAAAATATCACTACTGTACAATAAGTTTTATTATATGTGTGATGGAGATTATGTAATGAAAAATTTGCTATTATTAAAGTATGTAATATATTGCTTTCCGTTAAAATATATAATGATTAAGAATTCATACTATTACATATGTATAAATTTTACGTGTTTTACGAGTTTCTACTCTACATTTATCTCGTGACTCATTCTTCGTGATAGTGACTCACATACGTTATCGTATGGAGACACAGATACTTCGAACCTGCTTCGTTCTGATCTAATTCATGAATTTTTTTATTACATATTGTTGTATCCATATCTATGTTCTGTAAATACTTTCTTTGATATTATTCTGCTCCATTTTAAGCAAAACAATCGTATTATAGAGATACGTAAGTATTTATAAGATTGCTGTAATCAAAATTATCATCTATCTATGTCATATCCTGTAAAATTCCAATGCATATTGCTATTATCCACGGTAGATTTCCATGTTCGTTTTCATTTGTTTCTCTAAATCTGTACCCTCCATTTCGTTTTAAAAATTTGTTGCCGTATATTTGATAAAAATTAACGTTATCCAAATTTATTTATTTCAGCTTTATCTATTGGTTTTAACAGTAAACCTATTGTACTTGATGTACATATTATAAACTCGTTTTAGAAATGTTGATCCTCATGACTATAACTTAATTTACACGTATATTTAATGTTTTTATTTCACTCTTTAATATTTCTTTAGCTCCTTGGCCTGTTACCTGTTATTTTCTCTTATTGCCTGTACTTGTCAATTTATTAGTCAAGTCATGTCAAGTTAAAAAATTACACTAACTGAACGTTTATGCACATTCTTATTTTTATGGATGCAATGAGTAAAGAAAAAAGAAATAGAACACAAATAGAGATGAGTTTCATTCTTTAAATATTGTAACGAATACTATATTAGCTTAAGATATTTTGTATATCCTTAATCTGTACGTGTTGTATATAGTTTGCATATTTTAGCATATGGTATAAATACATAAATATAATGCATAAAAGCATGAATAGTCTATTTTTAACGTGCGCCTTGTGCACAAACTTCATGCTATGTAAACAGAAAGCGACACATGTTTTCGCGTCAATCAGCAAGTCAAACAATCAGCCGTCTGTATAAGAAATCTCCTAACATTTCGCAACAAAGATAAAACACTTTTCTCGAGGAAACACTCGAACCTTACGAAGAGAAGCTTGACTATCGGATAAAATTCGGATTTATAAGCGCCTATAGAACTTGATTTCGCCGGTAATTTCGGCTATTAAACGCGTAGAGCAAGCAAGCATCGATGAAGTCCGCGAATACCTGGCAAGTACGAATACCGTAGCGCCCTCCTACCAACGTAACGAATCAAGCGGCCGACACTCATGGTCAGCAGGCCAAGGTCAGCGGTCTTTGCCGCATTGTCAGATAGAGAGACAGAGAAAGAAAAAAAGGGACAGATAAAGAGGCAAAAAGTAAGAGAGAGGAAGCAGGACACGATACATAAGCGCGAGACACGCGTCGTGTGCACACATATATGATACGCGAGCGATGTGTGAGCGTGGAGGGGCATGGTTAAGAGGGACGCACACGAGCGCAATCGCGGCCTTAAACTTTTCGCACGCACGATTCCTTCGTGTGTCACTGACCACATGTTGCGCGCCAGTACACACGAGCGCGCGCACCCACGTGTACGAGTCTCCGCTCTTCCACGCTCGTGTCGCCAGTGAATAATACGCAGTCCGCCTTAACCGTGACCGAGTATCAATGATATTCGGCTGATTCTTTTCTTCTTTCATGCACCTATAGAGTTTCCTTCGATCAGAGATGACTAATTTAATAGTTGGATACTTGTATTGTGAGAAATTAATTAGTACACTTTGTTACGTAAAATGACTCGATGATGGTTAATTATATATTTTACTTATCAGTTAATCGGGTTATCTCTTAACGAGAAACCTTTATAATTGGACTGCGTTATGGATATTTATATTTGCAATGGATATCTATGAATTTTCGCATTTTTTATGAATATATAAAGAAATGAAATCTAAATAGGGATTCATTTTTTTCTCTGGATGTTACAACGAATGCTTTATTTCGCATATTTTTGCAATTTTCTATCTCCAAATTTCCTGTAAACGAATAATAGTCGTCGGTCTATTTGCGATCATAGAATTAAAAGTTAATAAAGAGTATCAATTTCAGTGAAGTTTATTTTAGTCTTTAGAGATATAAATATGATATAATTTATTCAAAAAAAGAAAAGAAATGTGTGTCAAAGGATATTGAATCTGTAAGTAAAGAAATTATATTATGTACGAAGACTGGAAATCCGGCTGACGAATTTACTCGTCTTTCTTGCTTAAGGGGACATTCTCCTGTGAACGTTGCAAAATTTAGCAGTTTTCACATGACATTTGTTACATGACACTGGTAGGATCTTTTCAGATACAATTTTTAAACAAGTGATTATTGCGAGCGAGATTAAAACGAGAAACAATTAAAACTGTGTAAAAAGTACTAAATAAGGTATGAAAAAGATTGTAACGTTAGACGTACCATTGCTTTAAAAAGCATTCATGAGAATTATTAAATTTTACGACTTTCACAGGAGAATATTCCCTTGCCAGGTTAAGAATAGCGATAAATAATAGAAAAATACCGAATATCGAAATTGGAATTATTCTCTTACATCAGAGAGAAACAAAATATTCCATACGGTATAAGGAAGCCTAATTACGTAAACGAGTGAATAATCCCGTACAATTAAGTACATACGTATACGTATACGTGTATGCATTTACTCATCTAGACACGTAAACTCTCAAAGGAAACTTTCATACATTAACGCAAACAAATCAATAAGAATCTTTTGAATTTGCTTAATCATGTAGGTAAGATTCTTTAAATTACGCTAAAGAATTACGCTACGTTTCATTAAAATGTATAACATTGAAATAATATCATATAAGATGCTCTAATTAAACGTTACAAACCCTTTTTTCCGAAATCATAGCAGTTATTGACATTAACTTTTCTTTTTTGTCAAGACTATGTCGTGTCATTTTGATGGTTCGATAGTTCTATTATCAAGCCCTGGTAACCTTGAATTATTAAAATGCACTAGTTTTTGTAGAATTTTCCATCGTGTTCGTTCGTGCGATGAAAATTATGCTCGTTAAAGACATTTTTCTGTTATGAATGAAGCAGTTTTCTACTAGCGAAGGCTAATATCAAGAGTTCTAGGTACTAACTATTATGACGTTTGCAAACGTGACGTTGACATCATCAAAATTTCCACAAAGGCCAGCAGCAAAGGTATAGAAAAAATAGACCTGATTAACAATTCTTAGAGACTTGTCTCTTCGAGATCGCGATCGATCTTCCATTCACAGAATTATTTCCAGAATGATATTCCTACCGCGTTCTGTGCGAAGATGGAAAACTTTGATTCATTGTTTAAAGGCATAAGTGAAAAAAATTAAGCTGCCATCTGAGATACATGGAACATAGTTAATGAAAATAATGGAAAATTGTATGTTTTTGACAAAGTTTACATTTAAATAACATACATATATACAGTATCGTTGTATATATCTTTCGTTGTAAAAGGTAAATAGGACATACAATTTAAATATTTGTGTTTCATTCATAATGTTATCATTATTCATATGTTATGGAGGAAATAAAAAAAAGATATTTCAATAATAATATAATATTCCAAAATTATAATAGCGAGAGAATTGAACTTAAAATATAAACAAATGAATCTTATACTTTATTAAATTTCTTTAAAAAAAAAAATATCTTATTTCTGTAGTCATTATTTTCTTTTACGTTTGAAAAGTTACATATTGTAGAAGATACGTATGTAGGTATATTATTTTTCGAACACGTATTCAAGATGCAATCGATCGATTTATTTCTCATGTCGAAGAGAAAAGATCGCTCAGTATGTGAATTTGGAAACCAATGATTCATATTGGCCTTATTACGTTGCACTTTCACTCACTCGCAACTGTCTCCACTTTCACGCTGAAAGGTGTGTTGCAGTGATTCTTTCAGGCCATGTCTCACAAGTGGCACTGTTCTTAGTGACGTCACAACGATTGCTCTTACATCTCGCTATGCCATTTTTTCTCGGATTGTGTCAAGAATCTGAAAAATCTATGAACGTCGAACATATGATTTTCCACTAATAAATCCAAACTTTTGCCAGAATTATTTGAAGTTCTACCAGAAACAGAGAGGATTCCCGGAAACGTCTCATTTTTCCTTTACATTGTTTCATAATGTATAAGAATTCACTTTCAATCTGACTATCTATTATGAAATTATTACAACATCTTAAAGAATAGACATAATAGTATGATAGATGAGAAAAATCACTTTTTACAATTGTTTTAAAATAAAATATCGGATTAACGTTCTCAATCTAACGTAATTAGTATCTTCAATCACGTAATTTTATAATATGAATTAAGTCAGAATTATGAAAGAAATTTTCTTCAAGCGGAACCAGATTTCTGAGAAAAACGTCATTGAAGATTAATCGAGTACGCATGAGCTTAATTGACATCACAGATATTCCACGATAAATTGTACTTTTATACTTATTCCGACAATTTTGTGTTTCTCAAATATATCTACTTTTAACGTCATTGATTAATACAACAACGCGTACGTAAAAAATGATATGAAAAGTATTGCAAGGAATACCTTCGATCCGAAAGATCTGCAATAGGAATAATAATCGTTTAGTTAGAAAAGACCTCCGGTAATTAAACGATATTTCGATCTTTTTAAAACGAACATATCATCTAAATCAAAATTTAAAACCACGAAATCTTCTATTCTGCATGTAAGACACAGTTCACCACCAAATGTGTCGTCATATTTATTAAAATGCTGTACTTCAAATATCACCAGAAATAAGTGGCTAATTTTAAAATAACAAAACGAAGCGATTTAGTGTCCCGTGATGATTACTGTGTCGTTCGAACGGTCAAAGGAACAAATTCTGAATACTAAATCTGAGCGTGATTTGTGTTCCATCTTCCAAGCGTTCATAGGAGGATCTAGAAATCGATCGACCGAACTAACGGTTGGAATTACCGGCGCGCTTCGTTGTGCAACCTTCTTGACGTCACTCGGTCGTTACACTTGCTTGAGACTGATTCATACACGTCATGGCGTTGCGCGCCGCGCTCGTCGTCTTCTCTTCCTTCACGTTGCAGGAATATCGCCGCGGAACGTTTCTTGTATCGAGCACTGATTTAGTTTGTTTCTCGACGAGCTCGTCTAGAAACGCGAGCGCTATTTCCGCGTAAAAGGAATACTGCGAAAATCGAACGTTCCTCTGACACTGTAAATGAGACAGTAATTAATTGGAGATGTCGTTATCAATCTGTTTATTTTTAATTAACCTTTTTTTTTTCTTTTTTGAATGTTAGGTAATACAAGACAATTTCTAAGAACAATGTTCTGTATAATGCACACGGGTAAAGTAGAGAATTATTATGAAAGTATATATGCCTTTGACTGCTTTTTAAGGAGTTTAGTGCTCGAATAAAAAATGATGGAAAGTTGTTATTTATATAAAATACCAATTCGTCTTTAGAAATAATGATTTCAATTTAATTATGACTTGATTATTATTGATTCTATTGCGAGGCAAAATACTGTATACTTTAATTCTGTGTTAGAATGTTAGTACAAATTGTAAGTGAGTGTCAAGGTGCTAATAAAGCATTGATAGTGTTGGAAAATAGATAGGAATACCTATTTCTTATTTCAACAGCTTAATTTCGATCACAAACTGCAAAAGCGATTTCAAATAGGCTGATATAAAAATATCAATAACTAATGAAAAAATGCGGAACATTTTTTATGACCACATCGACAAGGAAGGTCAATGAATCAATTGACTTATCGTCAATGTAATGGCGATTTAATTCGTGTAATTGCTATAGATAAGACGTACACATGTATCAGACACTTGTTCGATATGTTTTTAAATTCACGAAAAGAAGTCGATGATAAGTGTCCTGTCTGGTGTAGGACGTATCTGTTTCTCTTAGTCAAATGAAAAAAAGAGGTCAGTATTGTGAGATAACGTGCGTCAGATCACGGACGCCGTTAACGTAATAATTTATCCAACATATTATTCAACTCTCGTGCGTATGCGCGCACATAGGAACGTGTCTGTGTGGAAAAACTCGGGATTTACCGTGGCGAACATTTACTTACACTTGAGCTCCGTAGAAGATTCTTACTGCACTTGTACTTTGTACGACATTGCATAGCATACCGGAAAATTATGCATTTGTGATAGAGGAAATTTACACTCGAGATGTGTGGCATATTCGAAAGATATTGTCATCGTTCGAAACAAGATTGATAAATTTACTTTTCGATCATTGTTGTGATTCATGTAAAATCCATTCGTGTAAATCCTTTGTATATATATAAAACAAGTGGTTTCAACATTTATTCGTTTCTTCAAATTAATTGAAAAGTAATTAGTCGTACGTTACCTAGTTTCTTTTAATTTTTTCATGTAAGGAGAAATTATTTTTCTTCGAACTCTTTTATTATACGACTATCAGATGAAGGTATGTTTTATTATTTTTATTTGAATAAATAATTTCTTGAAATAATTTCTTAAATAATTTCTAATTCTATTATAAGATAGGTACTCACAAATGTCCTTGGTTGAAATAAAAATGAGAGCAGATGCTGGGGAATTGTAAGAGAACTTGGATTTATTGTTTATGGTTAAAATGTATAAAAATTTAAATTATTTTCAAAGTAAGAATCTTAATGATCGTACATTATTGTTGCCTTTAAAACCATTAAACGTCATGTTCGCTTGAATGGTTGAAGTGAGTTGTAGCGTTTACAGAATATCCGTCGCCAGACGAACGATTATTTGCCTAGCATAAACTTAAAATATCTGCATGCGTATGTTATTTGTCTTCGGTAATTCTACTTCTAAACTTGTAATCCGCCGATAGTATTGCATGTAAACAAACACTTAATGTGTTATCATAAGTTATCTGTTAGAACTCTTCGATATATAACTAAGAATAAAAAATAAAAAATGTATAATGATAAATAGGAATAGATGATACGATAAAATTTTTGCCACAATCAAAAAAATAAAAAGAAAGAGGATTCAATCCTGAAGATATTAAATTTTCTATAAGCGTATAAACATCCGCAATTTAATTACTGTATCATCGATATATTTATATAAAAAATTGTGAACTACATGCAAGTGTAACTGCAAGTAAAAAGAGCCATTTCGAAAGCTACATACTACTTAAAATGAAAGAAAGCTGAAGAATTTAGGTTAACGTAAGCGAGACATCTGATGCAATACAGACAAATGTTTTGATAGACAGATTTCCTATTAAGACTTCGATTTAGTGTATAAAGCATTCGCTCCTCCATTGAGAATGCAATCTGAACCGAATCCTACAAAAAGAAAGAGAGAGAGTGATGTGACAAACAAGTGGAAGTAAAAAGAAGATCGTTTTAGGTGAATATAATAAGCATTCACCTGATGAACGAAGGTGCACAGGGAAACAGGTCAAAACCTGCACAGACGTGCGTAAGAACAAACGAGGAACCAAACCCGGTATTCCGAAGTAGGTCGATCGTATAGTGAGAGTGTCCTCGTAGATCGATCGTGTAACGCCAAACTTTTGCTCTTCGAAGTAACGTTATTGCCAACGTGGAATCAAACTGATTATCTTATGCTTCTAAACACGGTGATTTTTATAATCTTGGTTAATTTTTTAACTAATAATATTAGTGAATTAACGAATAACGATCGTAGATTTCTATGACCACAAATAGCTGATGATTTTATAATTTAAAGCGGAATAGGGCAAACAATTGATTTGTATAATTTGAAAAATTCACTTGCACTTTTTTTCATTGTTGTGTATAAGAAGATGTATTAATAATAATAACTTTTAGTCAGTGACTTGTCAAATCTCGCTAACAACTAGGCCGTGGACATATATGCAAATTCATATTTTTATGAATTTTTATCTTTGATTAAAAAATCGGAACTTAGATAGAAGATTGTTTTCTATCTATCAAATATTGTAAAAGGTATCATACTTTGGATGTTTGATATGTTTCTGCATATTATCAGCTCTCTGACTATTTTTTGAATTTTTAATGTTCCCATAAATTCATAAAAAGCCGCAGTTTACTAATAATATTAGTTCGGTTGTGCAAAGGAGTTTGGCAAACTCTATTCACAACCTAAGAAAGATTTCGAATTCTGAGTTAGAAAACTGAGAAGATTGCATCTTCTTGTCTTTATGTGATTTCTTGTACGAATAATTATATATATAATTATATACAAAAGTATGAAATGGATGAGAAAAACTAATCTCATTATAACTGACGATAAACGATTTATTATAATTCACCTATGTATCATTCTCTGTCGTATACATTTTTCCTTTATGCAGCACATTAAACTATTGTTTAACTAATCGCAAGACTTTTATCAACTAAAACAAGCAGCTGCCCATTTCGCTGCCTTATCTACATAATATAATGTCGTTTATAGACCGTAATCGCTTCATTCAATGGATAATCATATGCGGTACGTTCAGTTTAAGAGGAAAATGATCTGGTTACTGAGAAACTCTGTAGTTGGCTTCTCGGAGTCGCATAATGACTCAGCAATCGCGTTGGGGTTTACCTATGGTCTTCTTCGGACCGTGAAGCTATTATCCGCGGGAACTCGACGCACGTACGAGCCGTTTTCACACTCGTTTAATCGCCAGCCATCACACGGGTCAATTTATAGAAGTTACACTTGCATAAATATGTTTATATTTTAGCATCGATAAAAACCCTTTGTTACACAATAGAATGTTAATTTTTCATTTGTGTTCTGCGTCAAATATTATATGCATTATGGAATAGATTTAACGATTAGCTACAATCAGCATAACAGGTATAATTATGATAATTTCCTTGTAAAGGATAATATATAAACTTTTGTCGGGTTCTTATAACTTATCATATGAAAAGTCTTAATTCTTAATATGCTATACACGTATGTACATAGTTAAATAAATTTTTAACAGTAAGTTGTACCTATGCTATTTATTTGAAATATGTATATAGATAAGAATGTATATATATATATTCTTAATGTAATAATATTCCTTTTACTAATAATGTGCTAAATAATACTATTTTTTTTTTTTAATAATTATATTATATTTACAAACTGCGGCTCTGTTGAACGAACCAGCAAATCTGATAATGTGGATATCGTGAGCGTGCGGATAACGCTCACTAGTGAAATGATCATATCAAATTACAAGTTGTACAATTCAAATTGTACTTTATCTTTTGATAAAACTGATATGTATTTGCATAAACTTCCCGATATGTGCAACCAATTTTACCTTATAATTACACATACGCTTATATCACACACACACACACTTCTACATTTATTTATAATTATACATTTCAAATAATAATATACAGTGTGTGGACATGAAAAACTAAATATCCAAAATTTCAAAAATAATATTTTATTAACACAACAAGTCTGCTGTTACTATAAACGTTAACATCTTTGTGTTCCTCTTTCGGTAGTATTCCAAGCATAAGCACCCAAACATTTAAGAACATTAGGCAGTCCTTTTAACATAGCGTTTTCGGTCCGCTGTTCCTTTCCTTCTTTTTTTTTTTTTTTTTTTGCTACAAAAAACTAATTTCGAAGAACGCGAAGCTCGTTTCTCGTGAGATATACATATTGCAAGCAACTCTCTTCGGGCATAACATGACTGGGCTCACGTTCGCGACAAAGTTTATGGTCGGACGAAAAAAATGATACGGGTATGCTAATTCGCCACGCGAACCAGTAATATTGAAGTCAGGATTGTCACGCGTCACTGACCGAAACGGTCCGGTACGAGACTCAGGATGTTAGAACGGCGATAATTCTCGTTGACACGGGACGTCGTGGTCGTCGTCAAGTGTGAGAATCGTGGTTACGATCGTGGATCAGTCATTCACGACGGTAAATACATTTTCGAGACAGGAAAATATCGTTGCGAATGTCGTTAAATATTCTTATGGTCGCGTCGTAGACAACGACAAACGGGAAAGATCCTTGTATTTTTTCCATGTCACCTTCGGCCGAGTGACTGGTCACCCAGAAATTATTGCAACTTCATATCGAGTATGTTGTAACGCTTTAACGATGGGACGTAACCTCGATCGAGAATCGAAGGTGAGTTTCTTCGGAAGCGAATGACTCGAACGGAGCACCGTTTTTCCGCTGTCGACCTACGAGACGAGTAAGCCGATCTAAACTTTAAGTGTACTTTTTATGATGGTCGGGAAAATTATGGTTATAAATGTATACTGCGCGATTTCTTCCTTCTCTTTCACCTTGGTATGGAAATTATGTCGTCGAATAGAAAGATAGCTATACGAGTGAAGTACAAATAGATGCAGTCCAATTCGTTGGTATTAGGACATTATGAAAACCTTTAAAAATGATCATCTGATTCAAAATGTTATATTATAAAAGATCAGTACTATAATAGTAATTTTATCAACAATATATCGACGTCCATACAACGAAGTTAATTCTCTTCGCGTCTATGTATGACTGACACGTCTTTTGATCATCATTTTGATCAATTTCGACATTCGTATTATTATTATACATTAATCGTTTCTCTTAATTTTACAGTGAAGATTCAAATTTTAAGTAGATTTCTTCTAGTATTCATCTACTCCATATATTTTGTTATATTCTTTATACATAAGATATCGAACAACTCTTCTCTCCAGTCAAATTTCCGACTACGTTTTCAATAAATTTCAAAGTTTCAATAATAAATTCCAAACACGCGAATAACAGAAATACTCGTTTAACACTTTTGTACGTAGAGACAATGAAATTATGATCGTACCATAAACGTTAATTATTTCGGTGCAATCGTTTCAAAGTTAATCGTTAAAACTTAGTAATACACGCAACAATGATTTTGATCATGCGAAGAGAATATAAATTTTATTACATTATTCGTGTACACGTATCTTGGTCAATCGGTGAGTTGCACAAAATGAAAGAATTTGGCGTCAGGCGGTTACACCGGAACAAAACTGTTCAGGATACGAAATGTTTGTAACGGGACCTGATCTTGCGCAATAGTCCAAAACGAGAGCCGATCATGACTAAACGTGTACCGAACGTGGGCCCAACACGTGGACATTCCGGACGACCGCAGAATTCACTTACAATGATTCAGAGCATACCACCAAGATCCGGTGTATAAATTGCGAAATGTTCCATTTCGATTTTCAGAATGTCTAAAAATAATAGATTTTCATCTAATCAAATAATCAACTTGTTTCTCTGAAGTACGGGCAAATGTTTAAAGACGTTACTGGTAAATATTTATTGAGTGTATTTTTCGCGCGTTAAGCTCACGTAAGCGGATATTCTTTGACGAAACCATTAGAAGATGCCTCGTAATCGTGCTTCGTAAAGCAATATTGATATATAATATGATATATGATATGAAAAATGGATATATAATATGAAAGAAAAATTGTAACAGGTAGTATATTTATGTATAATAAAATTCCAATATTTTTATTAAAATTAAGTAACTGACAACATTGCAATGGTAACAGTGTATTTTCTCTTTATCTATTCTTTAATAATTTAATGATGCAATTTGTAATTTAATTCGTAATTTGTGTTAAATACGTGCAAGATAAATGGACGTCTGAAACGATGATTCTGGACAATCTCTAATATTTCAAACTTTAAATAAGTATTTAAATATTTGGTATATTTAAAATCGAACAAATAATCGAAATTGATATTAGATCAGTAGCCAATTTTATTGCACATGTGTCGCCGTGAATCAGCGGGACATCCCCTAACTGTTTTTACGAGGAAATTTAGCTAATATAAAATGTAAAAAAATGTATATTGTATGTAGTATTTGAAGAAGCTTATGCAAATGTTAGAACAGTTTAAGGAAATTTTGTAAAACTAATTCTGTAGAAAATGAACCAAGAGATAGACCAGAGAATGTAGTCCATAATATTTTAAAACAGAAAATATGAGATATTATTGAAAATAATCTACATAGTGAGAGAACTAATATTTCAAATAAAAGTAGACTTTTACTTTTTACGATTACTCGTCGACTGGTGCGAACAGGAAAGGTAAAGAGAATAGACAAATGAATTCTGCATGAGTTATATGATATGCAGAAGTTATGGCAATTAAAGATGACTGCTTATTTTGCTGTTTCGAAGAAATAAACAGGTTTTATTATGAAATATGAGATTCTATTAAGTGCTCTATAGCTTCGACTTCGCTCTTATGGATTATTATCTTTGCAAATAGTTTCTTAATTTATGCATCGATCATTTCTATAAGTATATTTATAATTAAATAGAATTAATATTTATACGCGGATGAAATATTAAATTAGACCGCCGATATTTATGCACTTATAAAAAATATGGAACACACATATTGTATAAAAATATACAAGGTATTTAGAATATACATAGTACTTATTATAATATTTGCATTACATTTCGTGGAATAAATCTCTATTTAAAACCCATTTCCTTAACTGTATTTACAGAAATATGCATTTGCATAAAGATCTAACGACAAGATAAGAATGACAATGACATGAAAATTATTTTAATTAAATATACAATCTTTTGAAAAACTTCGCGTGTTTGAAGTTTTGCTTAAAAAAACATTTCACATGCATTCCACTACAAAATGCAAAAGTACATAATGGGTTGCATTCAAAATCGAAGGTAGTGTAGAAATTCATCCAATATAAGGAGAACGTTTAAATTGTCGCACGTTAGGAATGACTCGATACGCGTTCTTTTTTTTTTTTGGATGTTAATTTCCATATTCGTCTATGGCTTTCTGTTCTAATTAGAAGTCACATAACGTATTCCTAAAATTTAGCAGGCTCTTATTGAAAAAGATACAACCTCGAAACCGCAACTGTCTGTGGAATTCAGCCTACTCTCGATGAGAATGAGGTCAGAAAAGCGTTTCTTCCGCGAGTAGGTTCGTCGATTCCGCAAGACCTTCGGTTTCCGCGTCCGAGACATTGCTCCGAGATGAATGGAACATTCCTGGAATTGATCCGCGATGATTCAACTCCAGGACGTACAAACCCGTTTACTACGTCTTTCCTTCATGAACCTACTCCGAAAAAATTTAGTTCCTACCTGTATATCTAGTGAAATGCCAAACTCTGCTTCCACCGGAAATTCCAAGGATTATAATCTCGGTCACGCTTTCTCAACCCTTATATAGGCAACCGCAATGCTGCGGTTATACAAGTTAATAAATAAAAGCTGGAAGCTTGAATATTTAAAATATTTGCATAAATTTCTTTGGAGACTAGAAAGACACAAATAAAGAACTGAAAGTAAACAATTAGAAAGGAATACAGAAGTGGATACGAGAGAGAAATTAAGAATGAATAATGCGTGACTGAGGAACAAAGTATCAATGGCACGCAGTTGCGTAGAATCTGCTCACTATCAGAGTAACTGCAAAGAGCGACGTAAGGTGATATTCATTGAGGAAGAATATTATGACAAACCGATACCATAATGGCTTTTCTCTTTGAATGGTTTCCTGTTACGTTTCAATGCATTTCTAACAAACAACGGACAACTCGCGAAATTGTGCTAACTAAAAAAATTGTCATAGATGCTAGACTGTTTATTGTTAATAATAATTTGTGGACTTTATTTTGAACCGCTCGTTTCTCACAAAGTGATTAATGCAACATAATCGTAGCACGAAACAAATTGATATTACTAATCATTAAATGCGAGTTTAGAATAATTATATTTGTTGCACGCGTGTTCGACACACCAGTAAAGCATAAGGCATCGTTGTTTTGATTCATACGAGCATCAAGACAACCAACAATTTTCTAAATAAACTGACGCGGATAAAAAGCCTGAGAACACGAACGTCTTATTAAAAACGCATTTATCTCAACGATTTTTCGATATTCTTTATGCAGCTCCGAATTTTACCAACAAACAAGTTAGCGTTACGTGCAGTTTATAATGCTCGTCGTCGAAGATACGCACGAAGGATAGTTAAATTCCTGTGAACACGATTTTAAAGTTGATTCGAAAGCTGATGAACTTCCTGTATTATATCATTGATTCAATCGATACGACTATGTAGTCGCGTTGAATGAACGTGGTTATGAATGAACGCACGATGTCCGGGCACGTGTTGTTGACGGTAGCGCAATCGCGTAGGGCCTGTTGGCAATCTTATCGGAAGCAAACGGCTGTCCGAATGGATGGAGGGAAAGAGAGAACGGAAAGCGGTGGAGGAAAGGCGAGAGAAAGAGTGGAAGAGAGGAAAAGAGGAAGAAACGTGGGGTGATCTGAAGGAGAATGTGTGGCACGATGCCACCGAGGTGGTTTCGTGCACAGGTGCACCCTATGAGAGGGTAACACGATATCGTGCGATCTTTCGACCTCGAGTGAGGATCCGCCATTACGACCCTGAAGGGCGCAGCTAGCGTACGCGATGAATCACCCGGAGGAAATGATGTGCACATACAGACGCTCCGAGACCGACAAGTGTAAGCCAGCTTGTGTGCACCGGCCTCTCAAACCACGCGCCATCGTGAGAGCGTTCGAGAGCTTATGCTGCACGTGATCGCGACTCCTCGCTATCTTTGCCACCCGACGGATATTTTTGCGCTCTTTTGCTTGCGCACATAAGCCTTCGCGTTCTTTTCCTACTCGATCGATGAAGTTCCATTCGACACTTTATTTCAGGTATATTATATTAGGTATATATTATTTGAACGCTAAAATTATTATTAACGAACATCAGATCAATTAACTATTTACGATTATTGGTTTTAAATAGAAGTTTTAATAATATATGTCTGTAAGAAAATCTTCGAAACATAGGATAACATAGTTTCGTTTATGATTACGTGATTTATAAGTTTGAACTTTGTTTCATAACTATGACGTCCATTTATATTTATCACGCGTAATTATAATGTCTCGTAACTTCGCTCATAAGAATAAATATAGTTTGATTGATTTTCAATAATAAGGAACTTATTAGCAGTAATATATCGTAATAAAATATACCATTCGACATGACTGTCGGTTTGTATACCGGTTTGTGCACAACAAGTGGAATAAGACAGGAACAAAGTGTCTGGTATCATTAACATATAATTTATATAAAGCTATATTAACAATTTTGCAAAAATGAGAAACTAATTTTTGCAGATATCTATCCTCTTTTTCCTCAAAATTATAGCCTCCCACTTTATCCGTTAAAAAACCCCATAGCTTTAATTATAAAGATACTACTTTCTTTCCCGTGTCGATTATAATTATACCTGTGTATCTAAATATACACCCGTGGCCAAGAAATACATAATTATGATAAAAAGAAACAGTCACTTCTTCACACGTCGGTATTCCAATGAACGCAAGTATGTATAGAATTATAAGCATTATATATTGTTATGATAATGTAGTATGAGAACATAATAAAATATGCAGTTGAATACCAAAACAAAAGCTCCGAGAAGACTGGCTTTTCTCAGTATGCAGTGTCAAGAAAATGCAAACGATACATGATTTACAAATGCCATTCGCACGGCTGTCCCAGGCGGTGCACACTCTACTGAAATACAGGGTGATTACGGGGAAACGAGCGCAACAGGTGCCGTGTTGTCTGCACTGGGAATCTTTTATAATCTTATCTCAACACCTCAGCCCCTCGATTTCATGGTATTTCTTTCAGGAGCGCCGTGCAAAATGAGACACAACGACATAAACTATCAGATTGGTGCATACCTATGGTATACACGATCTTTTTCAAATGAAACTTTGCTAGTTTTTTCAAAGTACGATATATTTGATCAATTGTTGGTGGGCCAGTATTGGAAGCCTAAATAAACAAATATCAATAAAGATACATATATTTAATTAAATAAATATATTTATATAATATATAAAAATATGGATATACCGATATGTTAGATTCAAAGAAAGAACGTTTTTTTATATACCTATATTTTAAAATATAACCTACTTCTATTGAAGCGATATATAATTTTGTTGTCATCGACGCTCTTTATAAGTGTATAAAACAGAATTAATGAACAAAAATGACGAAAACAACAAGAACAATTTTTGAAAGGTAGAAGAAAAGAGACGACAATGTAACGACCTAACTTCGCGTATCTTGATCAACGAGTTCGACATCTAAGAGAACATGATTCAAAACCTGTGATTAAGGAACAATATCTGCATACTCGAAGGATGACTACTCTTTTTCTCGCTGACCATTTATTACCACAGCGGTAAGCCTGACGCGTAGAGCAACTAAAAGCCGCAGGATAAATATAGGGATATTCCAGGATAAAATGCTCCTTAGTGCATGACGACTATTACATAAAGCTTAAAAATATCTTATTATGTATCGTACAACGTTTCAAGCGGATATAAAATAGATGAAGATACTAATGTACTTCGATTTCTTGATATTACATTTTACTATCTTTTACACTTTATCGTCGCGTACTTAAACTCGTTTCTCATGTATTTGAATGTTTTTTTTATCACAAATATTATTATTTGTTATAAACACTTGATAATTTTATAATGCCCAAAGAAACTAATTTAATTTCTATATGTTTTTTTTTGTTACAGAGCCAACTCAAGGAGCTTTCGATTTAAAAGAAAGGTGAGTTATATATAATACAATACATAATAACTAGACTATAAAGCTGTATAAAAATTCATATTCCTCAGAAATTAATTAAAACAGTGGGATTTTAAATGAAGGTTTGTTTCGTCCCATTAAATATCGTAATGAGTACTCTATTTTGGATATTTTGTATAATTTTGCATATGATCTACGTTCTATGCATTTTTGCTCTCTTAATTCGACTTATTAAGATATAAAAACTGAATCATCAAGGAGTGGAGAGTCATAGCTACTCATGGTTTCTTGAGCTACTGAAAAATACCCGAATTACGTGACTAACTTTGAATGCCATTACCAAATAACGGCATATTCTTTAAGAAGGGACAGTACGTAATATGTAGGTTCATTCATGGAAATCGGAGAGATTCGCAGTGACGTAGCTTCCATGACGTTACATCGCAATTCCAGTAGGCGGACTTCGTCATCGTAGTAAAATTTTTCACCTACGCGAAACTCGTAAAATCGATAGTATTACACTTGAACATTGTGCAATCTGTGTGCTACATATGAGGGATTTGCAATTTCCAAGTGATAATTCTTCTTTCAAACATATCAACATTTGCGCGTGCTTAGTAAAGACAGTAAAATTAATATGCTTTGCCGTTTACAACTCTCTTTTAACTTTCTTAGAATGGTACAACGTAAACGATTCATTTAAGCTGTCATAAATTGTGTGAAGACGTATAAGATCCACGTAACTTAAAACTAAACTGAGTCTTTCAAGACAGTTAACGCTAGAACAACTACTGTCTAACGTATATTTAAATATGCATTGTACATAAATTATTCTGGTCAGAATTCTATAACGAGAATAAAATAGATACGTACATATAATCATATTTCAAATTTAACGAAAGTTAACATTAATCGTGCAGTAGCAGCATCTGCATAAATATGTTCGTTTGTTTTGGGCAGATTTAGTATTTCTCGTATCAAATATTTATATTTCTAACAATTTCATTGTTTAATGAAACCTTCAATGAGAAATTTATTTACGCATTTATCTTGTAAGAATGGTTGTGAATAAGAAATGGAATATATGAATAAATAATGGAAAAACTAGTTTATGATTAACAGAAGAAAACTCGTGATTATATAATTGTAAATAAATTCTATCTAGTTTTAAATAATCATTCGTTTCATAAAATTAGAAACAATTTCATAAAAAGAAAGTCATGAGATTTTGTAAAAAATAAAACGTGCAGACTATAACACTTTGAAATATTGGATGAAGCGTATGTATACTGCAGAACATAAGCCATTTATAGACAAGATGTTGCAAAGGCGATATATTTCTTTCATTTACAGTTAGAGGAAGTAGAGGAATAAACGTGTAAACGAGCTAATTACAAATTCAGTATATAAGCTAAATTCCATGATGTTTACCTGCATTTTAATTGCAGTAGTTGGGAATACGTACTCTTGTGATCAAGATTAATAATCATTCTTTTCTTTCGCGTTCGCCAATCCTTGATTTCAAAGATGTAGAACTCATACATAAGTCAACGCCGTACTATTTATAATACTATGAATTTTTATACATGTTGGATTTTCTTACGAAATTTTATACACCTTTTATACGTATAACTTTGTTATATACATCTACTATCGTTACTTCCATACTGTATGCCTGCAACGTACTTCGTATAGAAGAAACTTGAAAATTATATTAAAATTCATATAAATCACATGTCGTTAGTAATTCTAATTTTGATTTAATTGATATCGTAAAATAGCGTTATATAAATTCTCTACTCTAACTTTTCAATAACAAATCTTTACGCTTAGTCATTTATGCAGCTATCGTCTCTTCGTGTGCAACTTTAAAAGATTTGTTCTTCTCACCAGAATGCGTCATGATAACATTGTGCATCAGCTAAAAAAGTCTGCTATTCTTAGGTCGAGGAAGTCCCTCGTAGTGACGTAAATAACGTAATTTCTGTGAGGAAAGAAACGTTACTGTCCGGAAGCGGACGTGTGATCAGACTTATAAGACGTAGCCTTAATATCCCTTTCTTGGAAAAATCTTCCGAAAATGAGGATATTGGCTAGACGGAAATGAATTCTATTTTCATCCACAGTTATAAAGTACAATAGGTCAATTGTACCTATTAAACACGTGAATAATCACATTTATGACTTTCGTCATGCGTAATGTTTATCATAGAGAAATTATTCTACAAGTATGTTTTTCTAATTAGAACGATATTTAATGAATCACGTAATAAATATATCTGACCAACGACTGTCCAAATTCTCTGTATTTCTCCTCTGAATACTTTAAAGGCCGTATAACCTTCGATACGCGGATATAGATAAAAGCAATCGATAAAATTAATTTCGCGAGATCGATATCTCCAGTAAAATTAGCTGTCGTTATTTTTCTTCTAGAGAAAATGCAACTTCACTGTGACATAATTGGAAAATCCTCGTAGCCCATTGTACTTCTAACATACTCATCGAGAATAAAATCGTTCCTAGCAATCGACCGAAGAGCGATTTTAGATATTCAAGAATGGCTGGTAGGAGTTTCCACGTGTGTCACTGTGCTTTCGTGGTTTCTAGACCACATTAAACTTTCCGTTATATAGAAAACACTTATATAAGTAATTATTCATTGCTTTTTATAACGTTTCGAAAAGAACGATATTCCATGCACAAATGTTTCTTCGTCAAACAAGAGAAGCAACACAATAGATAGCCGTTAATAATAAAAAAAGAGCTGTTTGCTTTACTGTTACATCTTTGGCTCCTGCGAAACTTTACTAGACATTTGGACCTAACAGATTCTGCCAGTTTCTAGATATTTTATGTCAAAACAATGATTCTAAATTAGATGAAAATGTCATAAAATGGCATTTACTTTCGTCAGCGACAAAAAATTCCAAAATTAACAAAAATGTACCTACTTGCGTCCCTTTTCTGTGTTCTTCACATCTCAGTAGCAGCGAATGTATTAATCCACGATCTAACGTATTGCAAAATTCTCAATTAGCCTATAAACCATGAAACAATACGCAATAAGTATCTGAAACTTGTAATCTGCATAACAATCGTGTCTCTCTCTGGAGCTTGTGCATTTTCTAGATCGCAAGTGAAGGCACACTTGCGCAAAATGGAGCGGTGTCGATTCGCTGATGATTTCGCGAGCATACCAGGTGGATGAGCATTTGCAGTGGGTGCGGTAGCTAGATCGCGATCGGTCGAACACGCTGATCGGCCTTTGGTGACAGAAATGGCCGACAATTATGCGAGCCAAGCCCGCGAGATGAGCTAACGCACGCGGTCGGCATCGCGACGGATCCGTAGCCGCTTTCCCTGGTCTTCTCTTCGCGCGGCTTCGTGATCACGCGCTAAAAATAATAGCAGACAGGCACGGCCAGACGAGCCGAAGGCGAGTGTGAATCAATCCCCGGAGGAAGTAGCGGCTCGCGCGGTTCCTTACTGCCTTACTCATTTACGACTCGGCCACTACGATTATATACATATATAACGCCGATTTTGACTGGCGATTTTGGATGCACTTCATCCACCGACCATTACACCGAAGTCGAATCTCTACTTGAGATTCGTAAAAATAGCTGTTCATCGAGCAATATACGTTGTACGCTTCGTTTCGTTTCGTTTCGTTTCTCGTGGTGATAGACTCGTGTCTGTACAATTCTATGCTGGATACGCGCCGATCATGAATGATGAATCTTTAGTGCGATTGGAAAGCAATTTTCCTTATTCTAATTGCGATAAATTGCAGAATGTTTATATGGTTTTATGCGGAAAATTATACTCAACTGAATCTCCTCAAAAGTGGTATTGAAAGAAAATTTGCATTATCGGTCATCGAAAACAGCAATTTACTGCAATAATACAAATGATTACGTTTGTAACTTCGATCATACTATGAGTTAATAATATTCAATGTGTTGTGGGATAGCGCTCGCTTAATAAAGATTATTCACGTTCTCCTTGTTACTTAATGACATACGTAGCACATAATAAACTTTTAACAAAACACACGAACATTTAATACAAACTTCTACATCGGTACTTCTTGTTATTCCTGAAGAGACATCATAATGGATATCATCATTCTTTACAAAATTTCCTTTGTCCTTTCTGCTTATCATGACAGACTGTCCGGATATTTACGTAGGAAACGGAACCTAATCATATTTTCTTGAATACGTATTATAGCAAGTACTTTATTTTGCATATTTTATATATCTTTTAATATTATACGCATTCTGAGTATTTTTGTACCTTGAAATCTCCTATAAATACATAAAAATGGCCAGTTTGCTTATCAGTATACACACAGAGTCGGGAAACGAATTTTCATTAACGATCGTTTTAATGCCGAAAGGACAATGTATAATGCATATTTCGAACGTCGTGCGCTGAAAGACAAATGAAGTTTAATTTTAAAGTTTGATTGAATGGATTGCAACAACTGGCTGATAAAGCGCGATCGTTCAAGGATGTGTTTCCGGTTTTTACGGTTACACCGCCTAAAATTAAACCCGCTGATTTAAACTGAGCGCCGCCGATCATCGTACAACTTTAAACTCGTGACATTGGTTCTACGATATTTACATACAAGAATCTTGTTGATTCTCTACAAATTCACGATTCCATGAAGTAGTACTGGAATTCTTATATTCCATGATTTACCGTCAATTCTACCGATCTTGAGAAATTTACACGTCGCTGTCTCTAATAACACCAGAATCGATTGCTAAGTAAGTATATAATACACACATGTACACATTTGGAGTCGATAATGACTATAACAACGAACAAACGAACGTTCGTAAAATTCATTAAAACGTTCTAGTATTCTTGTTAAAAAAATAATCATCTTGATATTTATTGCTAGTACTCGTATTATTTTTCATATATAATATATCTCAATATAATTTCAATATAACAAAGCTATTGTTATATTATTATACCCATCGTTGAATTAAGCTATTATTAGTTATTTTTGATACTTTACCGTGATTATGTATATTATAGAATCAGTTGATTCTTCTACCACTATAACCTTTTCGCTATGTATAAATTAGTATTGCAAGCATGGTAATCTAGTGGACAAAAGCACAATAAAACACAGTAGTACAGACACATTGATAAAACATATTCTTTGTCACAGACGTATTGAATCGTTGTATTAATTTACATTTTCTTCATCGCGTATTTACATCTCATTGTCAAATTCAAAACTCCGTGCATTTTTACGATTCGTGTATTACGTCGACCTTTTTTCATTCAAGAAATAAATGGTATAAGTTATTCAAAATGTTTAACTTCGCGGATGAGTTAAAAATCACGACATTTGAAAAAAGTTTTCGTGTTAATTAGTGTAAAATATGTATGTAAACGTCTACATATCTGTGAATATGTATAGCATACGTCAGCATATATTGTGGTGGGCAATGAAAATTCCATCAACAGTGAGCGTGTTAATCTGCGATTTACAAACATTCAGACGAATTCCTGCCGGTATATGATCAACATCGAAGCCATTCAGATTTATGTCGATTTCGGTAAAAGGATCGGCTAGAGGCTATATCGCGGGAAAATTAGCCACGTGTTATATATTACTATAGAAGGACGTAGTGGTATAAAGGTTGTCGGTATTCGCGAGGAGTACGATTTTCCAATGGTTGGCTCAGCTGATCGGCTCGTGCCGCGAGAAAAGACGCGGCAGTGCGTGTTAGAACGTGCGATCGTGCAAACGACATTCACGGTCGAATAACGTACGTCGGGTGAAATGCTCGAACGTGATCGCGACGTGAATGTTCCATGGCGTGGGACTCGTTGCCTGAGGATCTACGGTGCAATGTATCGTGGAATGCCGCCTGTAAGTCTTACTAAACGATGACCATTCTTTCTACCTTAAACATGCCGAGAGATTACCTTACGTACGTGTTCAGGTGGAAATATCGATGTTTGGAGGTTGCGGCAAAAACGAAATGATATATCTGTTTCCGTCGAATTTGCAATTAATTAATTTCAACGAAATATAAACATCGAACAATGAGAAACTGTTTGACGAAAAAATGTATCGATCGAAAGTAATTTTATGTATATTCGTATTGTCTCTGTATGTATACAGTAAACATTACAGACGTTTACGTACATTCAAGAGAATAAAATAGATAAAATTTGATCGGTATTAAAGCCAATTTGGCTTAATTGAAGTTAATGAATAAGCAAAGACACATAATCATTACAAAAATAATTTATTGTAAAATCGAGATTAGTTATAACGTATAATTTACTTCCTACACTCTTGATTTTCTTCGATCTTTCACTTTTATCGAGATACGTTTCAAACGATTGATTTAACGATCTGTATAATTCTATAATGTTGTAATAATAATAATTATAAGCATCCCGAAATTTTCCTAAATTTCATTTTAAATCTAGAATGAAATTAAAAAATTAAGCTTGGACACATAAACGCGATTCTGTTTGTTTACAAAAACTTGAAAGGAAAATAAGTATTATGAAAATTAAGCAAACACTATCTAAAGTAATAAACACTATAATGACAGCATACATAAATTTGTACTTTCATAATTACATATGTGCATAAACGCATATGTAAATACAAGTATTCTCATGGTCGGTCAAGAACGTCTGTGTGTAAAAATACAAAGACGCTAATCACTTGTGATAGGTTAACAACGCATTAATTTTTTTCCAGTTGCGACTTCTCATTATGGTATGTACGCATCAGCAAGAAAATCAAGTCGTACAATATAGAAAAAGAGTCTAGTCGTTCCAATAGAATCGTCGAAACAAGATTTGTATAAAATTGGAAAATTCTAACGAAATTACGAGATACATATTTTAATACGAAAACAATGTGATTCTACGTATTCATTGCCAGCGAACTGTCACTGTCTTTTGTTTACCTCCTTTGGCGTCGTCGTGTTTTCATTGATATGCGTGCGCGAGCCAGCTTCGTCAATTTACTATCCTTCCAATTCTCCACGACCGTTGTATCCACAAAAAATTATCGATCCTTTCGAATGTGAATTAATCTCGGAGACGTTTTATGTCACGCGGCCATCCATATGGCAAGTAATTTCTCGGTGCGTCGCAAAAAACATTCGCTGACACGAACACCGATAAATGAACGCTGATTTCACGGCCCAGAAAATTCTTAAATCACCGCTGCCTCGATGCTGACCTCTCTCCATCGCACCGGTAAGCGATTTTATTTCGTTTCAATCTAATACATTCCGACCTGTGCTTCCGTTCAACTTAGTCCAAATTAGTCATGTTACCTGCCTTCAAGTAGTTGGCCACTACTTTACCAGTATAAACCTGTTATGGTATTATACTTGACCTGAAATGCACTTTTTAATATTCTTTGTACCGATTCCTTTATTCTTATCGGACGTATTCTCTGTTCCATATAATACTCCGTTACTCAATAAGTTAACAAGATTTAATAAGAAATTCATTGCAAATGTTCTATAATTCGTTCGCCAATGAAGGCATCAAATCCAAAAGGAAATGTTTTTTTATCCATGGCATTTGTATTTAATTAAATCATATCTCTGCCAAGCGATGAACATTAATAAACACATTAACATATGAATGTTCACTGGAGGTATTATAGTGAATACTACTATACGTAATTAAGCTGTAGACAATATCGTTGCATATAAATCATAAACATGTTGTACAATTAAGCATAGCATTAGCGTTGCACGTGACTATCGAAGTTCATGCACCGATAGACAAAGTTAATAACAAAATCTATATGAATACCGTAATCGCGTGAAATTTTCTACTGATATGTGATCACTGAGCAACAAAGAAACATTCAGGAATGGTAAAGTGGCAGGAATGGTTTGGGAGCAGAATCGCGTTTGCGATTGACCCGCTATCTGTTTCTTTGGGTTTCATGCGGCCGGTATACCTCGGGTATTGAATATTGCGCCAGGCAACGAGAGTGGTTCTGGGTGGTCCTTGTGCGGCCGAAATGTTAAGCAGAAAGGGCAAAACGGACAGCAAGACGGTCACAGAAAGAGCGAGATAAAGAAAGAGAGAAAACGTGCAGGTCCCTATTGGGTTCTCGGCGTGCCTTTCGTACCCCTGGAATGTGGCCGATGTCTCTATCCGCTTCTTGCAGCGGCCACGATCACGGGGACCACACGAATCGATAATTGCCTCTTTCGAAAAATTGCTCCCGCCTTTTCCACTTGGACCAGTTAAACGTCGTTTTTCTGGGCAACGCGTCGGTACGCGCCTCGAATTCGCTCGCGTAATACCGAGCGCGAAAACCTGACCGGTTGAAGAAGCGAGATCCAAAGTACGCGGCTTCTGTCATCGGGATGTTCCGAGCCGGAGGGTCCAACGAACTTCGCTCTCGAATGTCGTCACTCGGTCGAATTAGTTCTCCTTATACATATAACAATAGATGTTTGTACTTATTCGTTGAGCTTGAAATAATGGCGGTAGCTTAACAATAGAATTATACCGATGATCTATAATGTGTGTCTAAATATTTTATACATAAATATTTCGAATTATAACGATGCAGTGGGACATGAATTATTAGAACGTAGATTAAGGAGACGATGCATTATTGGACGAGCGAATAGAAAATTCACAAGGAAGAAATCGTTGTGTTTTTGCTTGAAAGCTTTGGCTCTTGTTTAATATTAACATTTATAAAGAAGTTCAGAAGAAATGCTATATGCAAACAAAGTTCGATTCCGTATTTGTGAAAAATTGAATTGTACACACATGTACAGAATGCACTTAATATTGAGAGTATTGAAGCGAAGTGTTCGATATAATATTGAAAGACCAAAGGAATCTTTACTTAGGTTCGTTATTCGTACTCATAGCAGCATTACTTCGGCATAACTATATGTCAAAAAAAGAAAACAGGAAAAAACGAAATAAGCTAAAAGGATGTAAAATTAACAACATTATGTAAACGTAAGTATGGGGAGGACAAACAGGAGTACGAACGCGCTAAAGATGCTCAAAGATGGTAACGTTAAATGCACCGATGTTCATTGCTTGTCAACGAACATGTCATTTACTATATTTAGAAAAGATGTTCGTCGCAAGAAGAGGTACACGCGAACGTATTCTTTTCTCGCATCGTTTTTCAATATTATTTTATAACGATCGTCGAACGAACTAACGAACGAATCCATTATATCGACGTAATGTTTCATTTAACAGTCGATGGTCAGAATGCATGATTCCAGCTATTCTCTTTCATTTCTATCGAAGCGATTATCGGTTATGATGACAGACATTACGCGATAATGCGTGACTACTCGCGTAACAGCGTGATACCAAATTAGGCTAATTTGCATAGCTAACATACACCATGAGCGTGTATCGTGGCAAATGTTAGCAGAAGATGAATTCGTCACGCACCGGTTGCGTATGACAGCTTCCACTGCTTATTTTCGGAAAAACACGCGTATTTCCTGCGAAACAATAATCCATGTTGACTCACTAATCAACCGGCTCGAACCGCGCTGCTCTCGTTCCTGCGGCTTCTTTTCGCTTGTCTTTTTTTTTTTTTGTTTTGGCCAAGCGCCACGAGGAACGCGTACGTTTTCTGGGTAACGTCTAGTCACCACTTAAAGTCAGTGTAACGTATTTGAATCGGAAACAAAATCCTGCATGCAAATAATCAAACTAGATGTCCACGTGTGACGCACACGACTAATTTCTCACAGCGACGATGACAGACAGATTTGTAAAATATGTATTACGTAGTTGCTAATTTTAGTATAAAAAGTGATTCGTCTCGTGAGATTTATTGTAATACCTTCGATCGGATATGCTTGCGTTATTATTACGAGCAGCAGGAATATGTGGCACGACTTGTTTGGCGAGTATGTTGCAGTAAGGTCAGTTTTTCTATTGTAAGTCAAGGAAGAAATGATACTAATTACTCGGAAGTCGGAACAAAAAATTAATGTGGCGTATTTGAAATAAAGTTGTAAGTGCAACTAAGTAAATCGGGATAAATTAAATGTTATACTAGCTTTTATTATGTTCGTATGTAAATAAAATTGATACCAAAAGATTTTTAAATAATCCATTCACATTCCATGTGCAAAGAGAAATTCTTGAATCTGAATAGTTTGATTCAACACGTTTTATAAGGTACGAAGGAACTTGAACAAAGTTTTGTGTAAGAAGTTAGATTCAAGCAATTGATGTTCAAAAAGGTTGGAGCAAGTAATTGAGAAAAAACTGAAGAAAACTGCACGTACAAACTAATAATAAATTCGACTAAAAGTGATTATTAAAATTTCATGAGTAGGACGCCGTTTATATCTATATTTTTAGAGATAATTCAATGTGCTTAAAAGAGGCAAATAATGAAAATTCAAGATTTTCTATTAGCTTTGTAACGCGGTATTTGCGCTAAACGCGTACTTCTACGTTTCTTCTACAATGTTCATGCCGCGTGCAGCTACGTTTTCCCGTTATCATCGGGAGTCATGATTCTGATGTGATAACTTATATTATGTATACATAACAAGAATCATGTGTATACGTAGTACGCAACTCAAGATTGCTCGCGAACCTACTGAAAAATCTCGTGAGGACGGTCACGTACACCTTACTGTTTAAATTAAATTGCAACTCCTCGCAGGATGTGTCACTGACGAAGCTCACACCTGTTTATTATTAATCATGGAAGATGTTAATCAGATTCCGATCAGAACGCCAATAAACGATGCCGACCATTATAAATACACAGTTTCATTACCCGAAGAGTACGATTTACACGATAAACTTGCTCATCAGCTTTTCCATGTTTCAATTATTTTTCCACTTCACGTTGTATTTCAGGCAATTTGGAATCAGGTGATTTTCTTCTAACTTTCTAATAAACTTTAAACTTGCGTTTATATCTCTTCCTCCTTTGTACCAATAAAACATTCTGATGATGTTTGTCTATCATAGAAAAAGCTAGGACATCCTGTATTCGTCTTAATCTTGCATTTACTTCCAACGAAGGTTGTCTTGTCAATCTTTCAAGAACCTAAAACAACGTGATCGCGAAAGCTTAAAAGCATATGATACGTGTTCTCGATAACGACGAACTCCGCGTGATCGCATTTATAGTTCCGTTAAACAAACATATAGTCACGTATCGTCGTTGCATACTTATAAAATTATCATATAGAAAATTATCGTGGTCCACCTGAGAATTTTAGATACGGTGTGAATTCGTAGAGCGGCAAGGGCCGAGCTGAAATACCGAGCGTTATCGAGGCCGTGAACGATTGAATCATGATGTATGTACGAGTACGCACGCGACAGTCAAGACGCGACTTCCAGGAGAAGGTATTAACAACGGTTCGAATTGGCACGCGTACTTCCCCAGCAGACGACCTGCATAATCCTACAAGAGTTGAGCAATGGTAGAAAGGACTGGACGATTGTCGGATCGAATGATTGAATTATGTACTTAATTACACGGCTAACATTCATCCCTTTTATGACATGACATAATGAGTTTTGTTTGAATGGGGTTGCTTACATTACATAAAAACAATAACAGATTTCTCGCAATAATCGAATAATGGAATTCTATAAACCTTCCTGTTATTATCAATTAAGCGTAATTTTGTTTTTACATATCCAGATACTTTATAACTTCTTTGGGGTGTATAATGGGAAATATATTTAAAGGAATTAGATATAAAGGTAATATAAAATAAGGGATGAGACGTTATGGGAACAGTAATGCACTAAATTTGATTTATTCATTATGGATTTCCCATACGTGCATCAGAAAGGAACAGTTTTAAATTGAGCGCTATTGCAAATTGTAATAACAGTATTCTACAATCGTCAAGACCATTTCGTTTAAATTGTTCGTAAACGTTAATTATTAAAAAATATAATATAACGGTATAAAAAGATAATGTGGTACATAAACATTAAAAAGATTGATATTCAATACACCTCCGATTCTCATAACATAAATAAGTTTCATTTATCCTGTCTTAATTTCTTCAATGGTTTAATTCGTATGGTTCAGATGTAATACTAACTAGGATGGTTATCTTTTTATTATATAACAGAGTATTCTAATGTATCGGGATACACATGCGTAGTCATACACGAGGTATTCTTCGAACAGCGTTTCTTATGCACTTGACCCCGAAAATTAACGTGACGTAGACAACGTAGACGTCTGCTTTCGTAGGCGCGAAATCATTTCGCAACTATTGGCGAGACCGCCGTAATCATTGCGAAAACTCGCACGTCATCCCGTTAACCAGTTTATACCATAAACCAATAGCGGCGAAAGTAGAAGAAAGGCACGGGAGGAGAGGTTGGCCTTGATTCGAAATTCGTCCCTTCTACTTTCAAGATCGCTTCTATTTTTACCGTAAAATACGTGCTTCCCGAGATTTTTGATCTCCTGTGACGTCACACACGTAATAAAAAAATAGTTGCGTTGTTATGTGGTATAATCCGTGGCACCATAACCTACAAATCGTTAGTCCGATCGTTCTCACTCGTAACGTGATTTCTAAAGCGAGTGTAATAGAAATCGCTTAGTCATCTAGAAATCCTTTCTCTATCGATTCTTGTACTATAACACGTACGTCAATTCAGTACTAACTGTTATAATAGTTTAAGCTACCTACACCTGCGTTGTGCGAATAGGGAAATTTAAACATTTAAAAATGGCAACGTTAAAATGAAAAGTAAAATGAATTATAAACATCATATTACTGTTTATATTGGGTTATAAAATTGTACACAGAGGTATAACAATATTTATTATATCTATTAGGCTATAAAACGCTAACGAGTAACTAATATTCTGAAAATTTTTATTTACATCTCTATTGATAGTCTCGAGATGAAAGACAGTTGAACGGAGCCACGTCGATGTGCTTTTGTTTATCGATGTACTTACTAAGAGTCTTAAAACAAAGAATCTTACTATAAATAAAAAGATCACTGTCCCATATGAAGTTCTCGATACTTAGACACCGATTACACAGTGACTTATTAAAATTACACAATTAACACGAATTTACTGAGAAGTATGACATGTTTATGCTACTGGAGAAGCTTCCGAAAAAAAATCTGCGAAATAGATGTCATCGTCTTTTGACTTACTCGCCTTTGTCCTACCAAGAAAGATCGTTCGCTCCTTTTCGGAAATAGTAGCGTTCGTCATAACGTTAACGAAGCTGCTGCTCATCCCACCCTTCGATTTAATGGGGGTTTCACGCAGAATTATGATTACGAGATACGAGTAAGGGAAGACTCGGTAAAAAGAAATGTGATCACTGATTTCAAGTGAGAGGAAAAAGAGGACACAGGGGGAAGGTTTATTATCGAGGTGGGCCGATCGCACACGCGAGATGAGTACACGGTTAGGTGAACATGCAACTAATTGATCTGAGATTTAACGACATCCACATCGATAACAATTATGTTCTCAAACATGTCAAACGAAGAAGAGCGTTCGCGTAGAAAGGAAGAAAAAGAAGATATTAGATAAATCGTAGATAAAATCGCAAACTAGATATTATCGTTTCTTCGATACGTTAACCCGTTACAAATTCTAATAATAATTTTTTGGTTATATTCATCTTCTTATTTACAGAAATGTTTTTTATCATCTTATGTATTTGTATTTGCAAAAGCTGGAATTAATATCTCTCTGTTAACATTCAATAATTGTAGAAATCTTTAATTAATAAATTACTCGGTTAACAGATAAAAACGCATGTAGAAATCTCGATAATGTTGCTATTATAATACCTATAAATGTGTGAAACATCTATTGCATTCTGGCTTCGATATTGCGACGAGATGAGTGATGATCGATTACGAATTCCTTTGAGAAGGCTGAATCAAGAAAAACCTGTATTATCACGAACGTTCATACATAGAACACGTTAATAATAGATAAGCAGACGTATAACTATGCAAATGAGTCATTCAGTTATGATAAGTTGGTTTTAATGCGTCTAGCATCGCGAGAGGGTAAGATACTCCGCTAAAAGAATCGACGTAAAGCGCTCATTGTCATTGCCATGTTCATCGAACATTTTGCTCGATACGTTCGTTATCATCAGAATCTCAACGGCAATTAATCCATGTTGTAGCGCGGGCATCGAGATGCTGTAATTATTACTATTATCGTCATCTTCTCTATTATTAGCGTTGTTCCACGGTGTTATGTCTACGGAAACATGCTTACCGTGCATAACCGCGTACACACTTACACGCGAGTACGCTTACTCTGACGTAGTTAAAAGTCACGAGCCACGGTTCTCGCTTATTAATTGCATGTTCGAGAGGCCGAACGTTCGTCTTTGCGTAATGGATGCTACATGCAAAAGTCTCGACGCGGTGGCGACATGCCTTGGATTATCAACGACCACGGTAATTAACAGAATCACGCGTACAACACCGCTAATGACGCACACATTCGCCTGTGGGATGCCCCCTGCCACGGAAAACTTGCTCTCAGAAACGGATTTATTTATAAAAACATTAATGCACCGCTGATTCTTATGGAGGAAACGAACCAACTAACGACGTGTCTTCTGTTCCGAGTACGGAAAAAGCGCTCGCGTGCCAACGACGGAACGTTCTTGCAGCTGTGAGGACCTAGCCTTCTCTAGACGACATACCACCGATGTCTGTCCTAAGGATCAACCAGGCGTAGGATGTAAAACCGCGTAACTACCTCTGCCTTTTAGACGTTTGCACGCTCGGCGAAATTTACAATCGTTCGTTAACATGCTGACAAACGAGAGGAGAAGGAAGATTCGATCTATCTATTTTCTTTCGCGAAATGCAAAAGTTACGTAATAACGAAGGAGTAGGTTCGAACTAACGAAGAAATCAATCTGACAAAACATTAAAATGAAAAAATCTCGTTGCAAAGATTTCATATCTACATCTAAGAGACTATAAAGAGCAGTATATAAAAAGTGTTAAACAAATATGGGAAATTAACGATAATCTTACGGATTTCGGATCGGTAGAAGACCCATTCGATTGTTGGAAAGGAGGAAAATAAAAATGCAGCATCCGTTTGAAGGACGATGTCCAATGATCTGTGGCAGATGGTATCACGGTGCACCTGTGAGTGGCGCGGTTAGAGGAGCCGCGGAACGTGCCGGTGTAGCATCGAGCTTCCAGCAAGCTGATCGTGAGGCGAAGACGAGATCGGTTCGTTTAGATGCCCGGCTTCTACGATGTGAAAAGTGGGGGTAAACCGATGGAAGGTGTTTAGTGGGGATAGTTGGTCGCTCGCGGGGAGTTATGAATGAGTCGTGGAGTCCTGACCCACGAGTGTCACGTGGTGGGAGAGGCGGTAGTGGTGAGCGTGAAGTAAAGGGGAGGGATGCGATCGGAGGCAGGAGGCGGTAGAGCGCGGAGGAGGCGGAGGAGCAAAAGGAAAAGAAGGCCGGGGGAAGAAAGAAGAATAGAAAAGAAGCAAGAAGTAATGAGAGAGGAGTGCGAGAGAGACGAGGGAGGGAGGGAGAGGAGAAGGAGAGAGAAAGAAACGAGAAAGCGAGTGATCAAGGAAGGGCAAGGATGATAGTGGGGGTACTTAGGATTGACCGAAAGCGGGGTGTGGGCCACGTGCTTCGGTGCCTTTATACAATCGTATATAGGCACCGGTCGACCGAGTGGCCACTACCATACACTGATAGTCATACACTCAGGCCGCACGAGATAAAAGAGGAAAAGAACGACGTCGCGTCGGTCGAGGAAGAAGAAGGAAAAGAGGAAAGAGAACGAAAGAGAATACAATAGATAGAGAAGGAACGGACAAGAGAAACGACCTACCGACAAGCAAGGCAGACAGACAGAAGTCCACCTTCCACTTCCATTCCCTTACGCAGGTTCACTCCTACTATAACGACGAACGAACAGCCTGCCTCTGCTCGCTCGCCTGCCTATAGCTGGCTTCTCCTTCTCTGTTTCTATACCTACCTACCTACCTACCTTCTCTGCGCCGTGGTTAACTCGGACAGAGGCGAGAGGTGATACACTCGATACAGTCAGCCAGACGAGGGCGACGAAGACCTCAGTCACCTCCTGACATTCGGTATGGTACGACCTTACCCCACTGGCGTGCAACTAAGAAGGTATCGCCAAAAAGAGGGTTAAGAACATCCAAGAAGATCTCCGAGACTCGAGATCAAACGAAGACAGCCGGTGAAAGGGATAATCACCCACGAACAAGAGGCAACTGGGAAAAACCGAGAATAGGGACGCTAAACGAAAGAAAAGAAAGCATCTCCGCTGTTACCACCGCTACCGCACGGACCACCCTTAACGGTGTACCGAGCCGCTGATTCTTTTTTCCTTTCCACGCGAACCTCCCCGCCACATTCTTAAGCACCTACCGCTCCCCTCCTCCTACCATCTTCTGAGACAGCTCTCGTAACCCCCTTCCCCCCTCGTATAAGAATCAGTGCATCGCGTGTGTCGGGACCAGTGCCAAACGGCTTGTGATTCTGTGCGGACAGTTTTTCAAGTGTGATCACACGTTCCATCCGATAACCCGAACCATCGGCAACTCCTATGATTTAGTCAAGAGCGTGGGCTAAATCAAGGTCCTGTCTTCTAACAACTCGTTATTTGCTTTCTCAACGATACCGCATCGTAGAAAACGGACGCTATCTATTATAATAACAGTGCATTCTCCATGCGACTCGTATCTGTCAACTACGTAAATACACGCTCGATGACAGGGTACCACTGACCCGCGCCTTCACGCAGCCAGTACGGTATACATCGGTGCTGCGACACGCGAGGATAGATACGTCTCGCTTGCTCCTTGGCTGCCACGCGCCACCGCGAGTGCCTGCGTGCGACGAGAGTGATCAAGTGCTATGCGAATATGACAGTTGAGGAGGATACGACGATCGCTTACGATCGACAAATGACAATGGAGGCCATTCTAGTTCGTGACCAAAGGACCACATCGCACAGAGTTCTTGACCATCGTACCTCGTCGAACGGTCTAAACAACACTACTGCGTCCAACAACATGACAACGTCCACTAAATGGTACAAACCTATTTTGGATAAGAATCCATGTTACGCAGCGGATGTCGCTCCGAGAATAAAAAGAAACGATGAAAAGAAGAGACACTTATCGTGTGATTCGTGCCCTGTACCTGCTTTTTACGACGATCGAGGGATACGATCGAGATACAACGCATCCGTCACTGCGACCACGTGGCTGAGTAAGTCCAACTACTTACTACTGAACACGATGATGTTTCGATACCAACGATTGCCAAGAAAATATGCGCGGTAACTGTTCTTTCTCTATGTTTTTCTTTCTTCTCTGCATAATTGGCAATTCGATGTGTTATATTGATCTAAAAATTTATCGAAACTAACGTATCTGTCTCGTCGAAATGCAACTTTGAGCGCTAATGTTTTTTACAAGCACGATTCTTTCCTATTTTATTCACGCGCAACGTTTAAGGCGATCTGTTTAGACAGATAGCAATTTTTGGTCCTGAATAATTTTTGTACAACGTTTTGACATTGACGAAAATCCCGACGTACGTTTCATTTTATGGCAGGGAAGCAAAGGAAGAATTTTCACCAGATATTCGTAACTAATTCGTCAAGAAATGTCTCACTGCGATATTTTAAATCATTTCTGACAAAATTTGTGGTCACTGTCAAAAAGCGAATATCAAGCAATTAGTCCAGAAATTCTACTTTATGCTCTAAACTAGACTATTCTTTTTGTTTTATCTTGACCGAATGTTTGTTGTCAAAGTAAAGATTGCGTCCTTTTTTCAGCTACAACGTGTACTCTAAATCTGTATACTTTGAGATATTCTCCGTTCATTTCTACAACTAATTTACATATTTCTTACATTAATAACTCTAACAGCTCGTATAGCGGTCGTCGTCCTTAACAGATAAATCAGTTTACTCATCATACGTATAATTGATACGATATTTTTAACTTTTCTTTCGCTCTTTAATCAGTTATCTCAAGAATAACACTAGAAACTCTATCCTTTGATATTTATTGAAATAAATCGGTTAATTGCTTTATGAAGTGAATCAGCTAATAACTGACTACTAGCGGACTTATGAGCCTAGTATCGACTGAATTTACATATATTTTTTTATCTGTCATCTATTGAATTGCACCTCGTAGACACTAGTCAACGTACAACAAATAACAGTTGGCAAAAAAACATATATTGTTATATAGGTGTCATTTATTAACGCTCTATGTCTCTGTCCGTTCAATGTGCAATGTACATCAACACACCTGACGCTGACTCACGTAAAATCAATACTTTCTTACGTAATGATCGTTCAGCATCTTTCCCGGGGTCTGAAATCTTCTTCGTTCATTCGACGCTTTTACTTTTATCCATTCAACGCTAACAGGACGCGTTCACCATGATAAAACGAACGTAAACGTACCTTGTTCTTACTATTTCCGATATTCTCCAAGTTGACTGTAATACGGAGTAAAGACTGTTGCAGGAGATTCTGTTCGTACAAGAATCACCTGTTGCAATGTGCTTCGACTCGACATTAACGACAGTTAATGCGATATCGATACGCGTCACAGAATTCGACTTTTGAGATGTATCATAAAAGTGGGAGATAATACACGCGTTCTGAAACTTTAACGTAGCAGTTACCACGTAAACGTGATCATATAATGTTTTCTTCTTTTCTTGATCCTTTGTCCCTACTGACATTCTCTCTCGCGGTTTGACGTCACTATTGAACAAGTCGATGAACGCATTAGTCATTCTCCTTGTAACGGTCCTTCTTATCGATTCTTCTTTGCTCGTTGTTTCCTTCGAAATTCATCCGATTGCATATATTGATTGTATTCTTTTCCATTTACAACTGTTCTGTAACGATGAATTACGTAGAATGGAGCGCGATATAACTAAGCACGATGACAAATTTGATGCGAAATCGGTGAGAAATGTGACATCGATTCGAAGAGCGACGTACGCGCTCGACACACCCACCTGTTGAACACTCGCGAGTCTACGGAGAGTCCTGACTGATGCCGCGCGCCGGTTCGTAAAATTTTCATGCGTCATGTTGCTGCCGTGTTTCATGCAACAGTTCCCTAAAGCTATACGAGATTGAATAATGCGCCATTCTGTACGCAATTCCACTCGTTAACCGGTATATTTTTTGAGCACAGATATTATTACACGAGAAATGACAAATTTAATGACTAAATGGTAAAATCCTTGTCGATAGGATATATATTACGGTAGAACCTCGATTATCGAAAGGCTGATTAATCTAAATCATTAGTTAATACAAAACTTGAGAATTACAAGGAAAACGGGAAAATTAGAACACAAACTGAAAGAAATTTTTACACTTCCCTTTAGAAGCTTTTATTTCTGTTCATACCAATAATCGAATCGTTTATAAATCAGCCTGATTAATTCCATAAATCGAGAAGTAGAGGAAAGTTTTGCAAAGATTATTTTTCCTTCATTTTGGAATTTATTTAATCGTGTATTTGCATAATGAAACTATGAAATTTATTCTCAAACTCTCGTAAGAAGTTACGTTCAATTATCCGAACAACGTCTATTACGTATATCAGTTTGGAGAAGCAAGATTTTACCGTATTTGATAATATTCCTGAAACGAATACCTATCATACCAAGACTAAAGACAGAACGATTTCTTACCACGTAAAGAGTTCATTTGAAAAAACGTAGAGACATTTTCAATGTACGAGTTACTTCATCTTCGTCGACTAGAAGGTTACGTTCGACTAAAATAAGAGTTGAAGGTATTCAGCGTGTATGGAACAAGATTCTATCGATCAGGACCAAGTGATCAACCCTGATTTCGAAATTTTTTCGGTGTCAAAGTACGTTGAAGTGAGAAATGGCGAACAAGGAACAAGAATAGTCGGAAAAGGGCGTGTAATAAATCGGCGAACGTATAGGTACACTTGGCGCGCATCGCGACCTACCGCAACGCGCTTCGGTCCGGGCACGAACACGATCAGGTTGATAAGGGGGTGGCGGGACGGGCGTAATGGGGTATAATTGTCGCGAGCAATGCGAGGACAGTGCGTCATTACCGCATTTTTCACCATCTTCTTGCCGACCAACAGCAGAGATGCGCTTGCACCGGTGTCCACCGGCTTTGCGCGCCTTACTTTTTTCCACGCAACCGCGGGTTCTCAGGAATTTCGTTGGAACGCCGTCGCCGAGCGTCGTCGTTGAGGTAGGTCCTAGCTGTACCGTCTACATCGTCCAGGCCACACGGGGCGAAAGTACAAAAGATGCGAACGTCGACCGTTAGATGACCGTCTACCGAATATCCGCGGTAAATCGCGCGATTCGATGAAGAACACTAGACCGGTTCATTTGTCACTCGTCTAGAAGCTCGTTTGAAAGCTTCATTTAACTCATTAAGAAGCAAGTAGTGAAATAATATGTAAAAGTTACGTAAATGTAACGTTATCGAAAAAACGTAAATGAAGTAAATTCGTGTCTCGTTAAATTACAAAAGCCGTATTAGGATTATAAACTGAAGTCTGTCATGCTAATCGAGCTTACAAAAGGAATTTCTATAATTTGAAATAAAGATTTTGTCATATTGTTATAAGATACTTTGATATTTTCAAAGTTTCGTTAAATTGTAGGATCTAGATGAAGGAAGAAATAGCAACAAAAAAGATATTGATCAAATCATTGAAATTCTTTCTTATAATTGCTACGTGAATTTAATAAGGTAAATTGATTTTAAAAAATTACAAAGGAAATTATTCCTTATGAAACGTTAACTTGCACTAATTTTTGGTTGCCTACATAAGAAACAAATAATATTTATCTCCGAGATAGCCGAGATATGTACATTGTACATACTGAGTTTGTGAACGAAGCATATCGGATGATGCATTCCAGCTGGCAAGGTTGCACGTTACGAGCCACAGGTGGCTCTTTGAGTTTCTTACGGCTTAAGAATGCGATCTTGCTCGAAACAGCACATATCATCGTAATTCCCTTTCCGGACAAATTTGGCCGGCACGGAGGACATATCGTATGGCAATTAACTTTCAGCGGTGTAAAAACGCGGCGCAATTAAAGAAACTGGAGAAAGTACACGATGCGTATACGAACGACAAGTAAGGAAATATAATCGTAGACGCTGAGATCATTTACCTCTACGATGGGAACTTCTGTACGGTAAAAATACTTGCCGCATTATTCAACAGACTCTTTTTCCAAAGTATGTACACATTTCTTTCGGCATGTTTTAACTGAAAATTGTAGACTCGACGATATCGTTTCCACGCTGCTGCAAAGATCCTAATTGCGCCGTTTAACCGTCTTAATCGCTGTTCTGCTGACTTGACTGTTTCGAGGCTGTTTTGCCGCTGAAATTCACCGAAACGCGTAAAAACATTCGCGCGTGGCGTTTTCCGCCGTATTGCATTCGTATAACGGCGTAATTCAAAATACGTCGCAATTCAAAATGCATCATAACGCAGAAAGAAATTGTCTGAAAAACATGCGCGTGTGTTTATCATCGAGTTCGGTGCAACTGCACGTATAAACAAATTCACGTGATTTCCATCGAAACTTGCTACAGTCTGCGAATACGTGATTTGTGACCTATGTATCTATCTTCCAGAGAATTCCAATCCAATCTGTCCGATTAGAGTTAACACGTGTGTCTTCTAATTTCTTGTTACACGTATCTGTCCATCGAATTATCGAGAATGAGTCCGTCGTTGTTCACGTGAATCGAGGCTTTTAACATCCGAAAGGAGATTCGAGGATTATGTTAGGTATGTAGTAGGAAGAAAGGATATCACCGTTAGACACGGTGCATACGACGACACGGATTTCATGGTTACTTCAGGGCGCAAACTTCCCCGCGGCAAATTACTCTCTCACTAAGACGCGAAACGCACTTAAGAGCCGCTTATTAATATGCGTTAAGTGTCCGAGGTGTCTCCCTGCCCTCCTCCTCGTTCCCTCCTTTTCGCTGTATCCTTCTTTCTCTTTCTTCGTCCGCTTATTTTTCTCCTTGCGACTCGAGAACGCGTCCGTCATGCGCGTTGCATCACGCGTAGCTGCACATTAAAATTAAATTCGTTAGCGCCCGTACGATCGCACAACATACCTACATTTTCTAGTCCTTGATACGACCGTTACACACCGGGCGATAGTTTTTCCAATTCATTCGCGGCTAGTCTTTAGCATATTCGCGAATATCGCCGCGAATGAAAAGTAATCGCATCGGTGATGCATCGAAATCGTGCTAATTGGCAGGTAACGAGCGAGCGACAAATTGAAACTGCAAATGATAGAACATCGAGCGAAACGGTTGAACTTGACAAACGACAAAAATCCTCTGCGTTGATATTCTCGGCGATCTATCATAATATTTGATCGGTGTATTTTAATGTATCACGGTTGACCGGACTTTGATACTTCGTTGGCAAATAACGCTGTTTAGACAGATCGACGGCGTTTATACGCGGATATCGGAACGATTCTAGCGTTACAAATCAAATATAAAGGTATTCGCTTGAAGCGTGCATACTCGTCAGCGTCGGGAAAGAAAGACGACGATATTTAAACGAAGGAAGAGAACTCGTACGCGGTAGACTGCGGTGGTTATACATCCTCCGAATGCGTACGCGACTGCTGATGGTTTGTCGTCGTAGCGGTGCACGTGATCCCAGGCCCCTCATCAAGGGTCGTAACTCGTGAAATAATGCGACGACGAATTCGCGTGGATGTAATTCGACGAGCGGTGATCCCGAAACTGCCGGATGATCATAAGACGGCCTCGATCGAAATCTACCATTTAGGCGCTTACTATCGACGAAGACAGCATCGAAGGGTGGGGGGAAGGTAGAAGAAACAAGCCGGAAGCTCCAGGATGATTTCTCTCGAGGGCATCCTCCCCAAGAGTCTCACGTCAAATCGTTGATTACTACCAACCAGTGAGCTGGTTCTTATCTTCTTAATACATGGACAATTCCGTTAATAACGTACCGCAGCAGTTATCCATGAATTGGAAATAAGACCTATAAAACCGAAATAAGCCACCGATACCAACGAAATTAACCCAACTGCTTTTTCGACGTTTTCATTCTATTCGATTCTGATGTACTTTGTATTCGATGAGGACGTATAAAAGTCTCAACATTTAACTTGCTACTAGGTAATCCTTTAAACCAACTCTAAGACCACAGTTGGATAATTACTTTCTTTACCGATCAAAATATATCGCTGAAAAGCGACCGATAAAATAGTTATTTCATAGAAATCTTGTATCGCGTTGATCATGTAATCATTTCGTTGTTCAATTTCACTTTCAGGGTTAGGTAGTCTTTTGCTGACCCTGCTCGTGGTTTCGGTGCACAGCGCTCCGACGATGACCCTCGAGGGTAGACGACATAACTCTCCCCCGAAATGGGTGAATCCTTGTGGCCTCGCTGCCGAAGATTTTACCGGTGATTTGGACGTGGTGCAGCTTACAGACTCGCAGCTTCTGAAACAAGTTGTCCTTCAAGCGAAAACAGCACTGATGCACGCGGAACTTTTTCGTGATGATTACGTGAGTACAGATTGCACGTTCATCTTCCTCTTTTCTCCTTCGTTTAGCGCGCGCGCGCGTGTGTATACTCGTCGTCGTTCCCCTCGGAGAAACATTTTCGAAATGCCTCGAATATTTTTCGGGATATCTTCGGTGCGATCCAACTCGCGCGCGGTATCGCCGATCAGAGACGAAGATTAAGTTCATCAATGGTTCAATAATTACTGACGTGACTTCTGGTGAGGATCGGACGGGGAAAGGGGACATCGAGCGGAAGGCAGTTATGGCAGTACTTCCGGTCGTACGGACGTTGATCGTAGAGTCGCACAGACCTTCGAAAGAGATCTCGGACTTACGAATCGTCTTTTGTAGCCACTCGAGAATATGCTTTCGAATTTGATATTACGCCGCTTTGTTTTCCTTTATAAATGCTTTATACTAGTGAATTTTAGCATTATAAAATGTCTATCATGTGAGAAAAAGCAAATACATTAAACCATATAATACATATACGGAGAAAATGAAAGTGGAGCGTGCCATAGGTGTAAATGAAAACGAAATCTTAGAAATAACTCGAGGATAATTTATTCTCTAATATTCTATAAATTGTTTTATCGTTAACGATCTATTTTAACTCTTTGGAGAATATTATTCTCGAATTTGCTCAAGAATTATATTCTTCTAGCATGATTCTTTGCTATCTTAGTTATCATCTATATTTGTTGATTACGTTTTCCTTATTCTTAATTCATCGACTCGAAGGTAGAAAAAATGTAATTACTAAATATATAAACGATGCTTGTTTGGCAAAGTGGAAATGCAAACTCTCTCTTATTTTAATCTTGCAACTATCAGATAAACGATTTCGATGAAATATGTAATTCTTTTCGCTGTTCACTTGCTTATATTCTCACCAAATTTTAATCACCAAGTCGTTATTTTAAAAAATAGCCTGCTCTTGTTACGTAATTAGACGGTGACAGTCGTCGATTCCGCCGTGTATTCGAACATTGAAACATTGGTTTTCTTGCGGGATGGATTGGAAAGTGGTCAGGATAAAATTACCCCGTTTCTCTTATTGCCAGTATTACGCGTAATTTTTATTACTCGTAATTGCACATTGGAAATACAGAGTTATAATCGCCGGAAATAAAATTGTTCGAACGGGAGAAAAACTGTTCGATTTCAGTCGCATATCCGATATAACGATCATTGTCGCTGTTTGTCACTGTATTGTGTACCGGCAGGTAGCTCTCGGCCACGTTTTTTTGCGTATATCATCAAACATGTAAGCGATCTTTGGGGGAAAAAAATAGATTCGTGCGACCGCGCACGGAGATCCTTCGTTTCGAAAGAATCTTCCCAGCCCGATCGTGCCTTATTATCTCTAACCAAGGACAATAAATCACGGACCGGGTTCGGCCTCTCGTTGCTCAAGGTTTCTCTTCTGAAACGATCCGAAAGAAGAGACGTGGAAACCGCAGGATCGAAGGTACGGTTACACACGCGAAACTTTACTCTCGTTTTTTAGGATAGATTAAGCTCGTCCCCCTAGTTATACATCGTGCACACGTGTCGACACGATTCCGGGTCTCTATAACTGCGCGTCCTTACGCGCCCGCCAAATTCTTAGACTCACCTGACTCATCCTTGACCATTCTACATGCGCTTCCTGTTTCTACATATCATACACTGAGCGACTGTGGCGTGAATTAAAATATCGATTACATGGCGTACTCAAACTATTACTTCTAATAGATACTTAGCGAGATTGTTAGTGCGTCGAACGAAATGATAATCACTGGTAAGTCACTGACAGCAAAACTATAAATCTATAATGGAATGCGAGTTTTATAATACAGCTGGAGGAACATTCAACGCGCGATTGGTGCCGAATGTCCATTACTAAACGACGAAAGGTCCGATTCCTATGCTTATGCCGCTAATATTTGCCTACGCGAGGCGAGTGTACGACAGCGAGAATTAGCATTCATCGCGTGCGACCATAAAGGGTATTTGTGTGTCTCTTCGTACGTATAGGGCTCGTTCCGCCCTGTGGCTCCACCAAAGTCACCGTTACATCATCGTTCCGCGATACTCGATACCGATGTTTTCTAAGTCAGCGCATAATCCGATATCGTTTGGTTCGCTAACGATCTTTCTCTTTCTCCTTCTTCTCCTCCTCCCCCTTCTTCGTTCTCTGTCTTATTCTGGCCCTTCTTGGGAAAACGAACGGCTTTGAACAGCAGGTTGCGCCATTTAGGTAGAAACGTGTTCTACCAAGACAGAATTATCTTCGTTCTCCTCGACATTTATTCAACTTTCTCAGATCCAACCGAAGCTTCGGCAGGGGGCCTCTAAGGACGCTCGTGCTGATACCGATTCTAGGCGACGTACTGTCTGGTGGTCCAGTGACGTCACCGTCCACCTCGTTATCGTTTAAACGTCGACAGACACTCTGTAGAGCGTAGGGAAAAGGTAGATTAGCAAGGGATACCGAGAAGCAAGGAAGTTCGTGAGACTGATCGCTCTCGCATGCACGTGGCGTGTTTTGCGATACAGTTTCGATCCGCGAATCCTTTGTGCGCGAACCTTGCTACGTATTTGTATCAGATATTTTAATCGATACAAGTGACACGCTTAAAAATATTAGAAATAGTCGCGTATTAGTTTTAGGTGAACCGCTGGCTATTTTAAGTAGTATAGGAGATTTCTTGCTATTCGATTGCACGCTTCCAACTGTTTGTATTTTTAATTATTTCATCACAAGTCGTTTTAATTATTATTATATTATTTTATCATAAGTAATTTTATCATAATTATTTCGATTTTTATCGCGTCGAATATCTATTAATGGGAAAAATTAACAAGCGAAAAACCATGCTTTCGGGTAAACATAGATTTGTGTGACACGTCCTTGTAAGACGTTCGTGAGCAAGTATGGGTGATTACATATCCGATATTCTGTTCTTCGTAGATAGGAAGTCCGACGTCTACGAGTCGCGTATATGCGCGTCGGTACGTGAAGGAATCGGATAAAATATCGGAAGCGGAGGATTCCAATAAATCAGAATCGGAAGCTGCCCCTCCCCGCCAAGGATGGGGCATCTATACACCACACCGGCACTCTGCCTGCATACTAAAGCGCAGACCGGATATACAACCCGCCAGTGCATTTACTCACCTCGATACATTCAGTACGCACTACGACACGTATTTTCTGCTACTCGGTTGGCTGGATGTCGATCCGTACGGTTTCATTTAATGCTGACATATTTTTCAAATATGTAGGTAGAGAATCGTTTTACCTACAAAATATTACTGCGAGTATCGTACTTTGAGTGTTTTTTTATTATCTTTACACGTTCATATGTCCCATAAATGCATAAAGATCTGTAGCATAATAATTATCAATTCGAACGTAACCAATACGAACTCCGCCACGTTCTTTCAGTCGTTTTCGACATAATTATTACCTAAGGTTAAAAATATCTTCGGTTTGAACAAAATATGAAACAAGTCTTATTGGTATGCGCGACTTCGAATTAAACGTTTTCTTGAAGCATTAAAGATACTTCTCGTTTGCTAAAACGAGAGCAAGATTGGAATATCAAAATTCGCGAGGATCGTAGACAGAATGAAAAAACTAGACTTAGAACTTCCAAGAGAATTTATTCGATTCACCAGTTCGTCTTACGAGTTCTTTTCCCAGAAAATTCCTAAAAATTCGTAGATCTAGAAATATTCTGAAACGAAAGTAGAATTAATCGAGCGGGAAAGTTTGAAATTGAAAAGATTTCCATTCGCGTGAAGCATTCCCTTTGTGTCTCGTGGAGTCGCGAGCACAGAGCGAGCCATTCGATCGGTTCGAGGCCGTCGCACCGAAATTTTATAACTTCTAATAAGCGGTGGAGCGGTGAAGCCGCGCTAGAAGAAAGACTGAGAGGCTAATTGATTTTGACGGGTCCTCGGGAGTACCACAGAGACCATACCTACTCTCGCCAGCCTACTTCCTGTCAGTTTTCAGCCCGGTTTTACGATTATTCGTGCCTCGGTGTGGCCGAGGAGACTTTTACGAGGCACAAAAGACCCGCGTCTCAGATTTGCTCGCCGCCAGTGGTTGTTAGCGACAATTCCTTTCATTCTTCGTTGTTTCTTCTCCCTTTCCTATTCGTTCGCTCGCTAAAACCATTTCGTGACCGCCTTCCAACAAGCAACAATACGAGAAACCCACGCATTTCACCTGACCTGCGGATATTCGCGATCCGTTCGGTTTCGAAATCGATAAAACACCACCTTTTTTTTTATAACTTCTCTAGTTCCTGTGGCTCGCAGCTGTGTATACTGTTGACTATAAGTATTTCGACACAGTCGAATTATCGCAAATTTATAAAATATCGAACGAAACTCTTTAGTCCAATTTTGGGCTCTGATCTTATCTCAAATAATCATATACAGTTAGTAGATATTAATAATAAAAATAATAGTTAACATCAATTAGTATAGAGAAGGGATCAATAATTGAAAATGACAGTTCACTGTTTAGATCTTAAAGCGATTGAAATACGTATGACTAGCAACAATCAGAAAAGTTTCCATAAATTTCATGAAGCGTCAACTGTTCGTTGCAGATAATCATAGGATTAGAGCGATACAGGTATATGTTTCGGCTTTTGGTTTAAATTTGTTCGATCACAATCATGAAAATATAATAAAAATGAGAGACTCGTGGTTAACTAACGAGCATCGGCAGAAATAAGCCATAAAACGTGCCGATGGAATTCCAGTAGATCATTTGAACACTTCAATTCGGGATGAAGCGGAAAGGCTGTAACATCAATTCAGAAATGAACTTGTAAGAATACGTTTTAACGCGTATTTATTATACCGTTCGTTATACGCGGGAACCGTTCGCGTGAAATAATCATAAAATTATTTAATTACCCATTTCGATGCCTGTTCATGAAGCCCCTCCGCGTATTGAAGGGTTCCCTGGACAGTCAATGTTATACACGCTTGGTGATAATAATAGTTCGTGACGCAATCAATGACCGCTCGGTTTTAATCATCGTGTTTAATGTTCCCAATACAAAGTCTCTATTTTGAAAGGTATCTGTGTCCTCTCGAAGGGTTTCGTAATGATTTGGGCGTGGAAAGGGATCGATTACCGATCGAAGAGAACGACTAGCTTTAAATACGACAGGCTCACACTGTTGTGTGAGGATTCCACTCACCGAGTAGTTCGTTTCATCTTTCGATTTTCTGCCGTTTTCTATTCCTGGTTTTGCCCTTCCGCGATACACCTCAAATTTACATTTTAGGTACAGTGGCTCGCGAACATCTATGAATGTATCAGGTATATGTGTTATATATGAAACATTTTGAAATTTCATTAGTGTGTTACAGCGTTAATAAAATTTCAAAATATTCTACATGACACGCGTAATGTTAACATTTCTTGATCAGGTCATTGATCAAATACTGTCATGAACCACTGTACGTTTCAAGATATTTGCAGGGTCACAATCGTAGTGGTGTAAGTCAGTGCTCTGCTACCTTTCATCAGGTAGTGTTCTGCGTTCGTTATTCTAAAAATTCATTAAGTTTCTCTTGGCGAAGAACGAAATTACAACTTAATTGTTTTTAAATTTAATTTTAACAATCGAAGTATTTACACGAGGAAATTTAAATTCCCAAAATGTTGATTTATACTACTAGGATTTTCAGCCCGACATTTCTTTCAATCCATATATTTTTCAAATTCTGCAAGTTGCGAATATAGAATTCGACTTACATTTCGATTTACCTCTTACTTCTTATTGGCTGATTAACCTCCGATTTGCTAACTGATGGTTCGTTTTATTAATAAACAATTTATCGAAATTATTCCTGGCAGCCGCATAGTTCTCAGGTTGCCGCATAGTTCTCTAGTTGTTTGCTTGTCAAAGTATTATCGCAGTCTGCAGCTCGTGAGAGTAGTATCGCATGATGATTATTTCCATTCCTGGGCCAGATAAGAGCCTGGATAACTACGTTATCTTTGTGCGGGCCAGCTGGTCCGAGATGCGAGGTCGAAGACACATTCGATGATACAATAAGTGCTTATTTCAGCTTGAGACAGATCGATTTTTTTAAATCGATTTAAAATAGTAGTTTCAACGTGAAAGCATTTATAATGTAATCACTAAGTGATTCAATCGACGGGTTTGATTATTTACCATGATACAATGGTATGCCAAAGTCGAAACTCTCAATGAAACCATTACGAGATTATCGTATTTACAATTTACGTTTCACTATGTTTCAAGATTATAGAAATAAAATACGAAGGCAACGAATGAAAATTCCTGTCATTTACAGAAGAGAAATATTAACATTCAATATCAGCATATAATTAATGAAATATCTCTACATAGATTAGAAGCATTTTTCAAATCTTCCACCGCGTCAAATCTGCTACCAGCGTCTCGTCTTACAAAATTCGAGTGAATCGATACAAACATTGATATCCAGTTGCCTATATGAACGTCAATGTTGTTACATCGATCAAAATATCGGATTACTTTTCTATCGCAGTTTCGACTTCCTTTGGCTAAAGTCAACTTCCTTGCACAATCGCGGCTGGGTCATCGAACGAGTCCTACAATCCTTGGCCATTGAATTAGGATCACACCTGCACATATTTCACCTTTTTGGTTACAATAGCAATTACTAATAATTAGACACTATATCAGAGTATATTCATCTGCTATGAATTTTCTCAACAATCTAATATAATATGTATATATGTAATACCCGAGTGATTAACAAACGTTATTATTAGCCATTCGTTCACGTATCCAAATTTTACTCAATAACTGAACAACTAAAAAATGTTAAAAATTCCGGGCGATTTTAATTCCGTGTAATTGACCGGTAACCGTACTGTACCATGAAACGAGAATTTTCGCGCGAAACGAAGCGTTTGGACGCGTGCCGATGCGACCTTGTGATCGCGTTAGATCCTTTTATATTGGGTACGCGGCGCTTAAAGTTTCGCGGAACGTAGACTGTAATGGAGCATCCCGAAGTCGTGACACGATACGCGCGAGGGCTTCTCCCTTCCTTTCAGCTCGTTACTCGACTCTGTAAGTACATACTCGTTCGCATGGTTCGTGATTCATAACGTTCAGACCTATGGAACCTGTACTTGGGTAACGCAATTAGCGGGACTAGCCTGGCGCCTGAGCTTCCAAGTAATTTCTTGGTAACGATCTAGCTTTTACACAAGCTGAGCCACCTTGGTATTCCCAAAAAGTGAACGACGTAGCTCGAGGCGGGCGCGTGCACCGTTCGCATGGGGACTCGCGATACGCTTACTCATCCGTCAGCATGGCTTGTCCACGTTCCCATCGTACCAGGAACGAGGGATATCGAGAGAGGTTGTACTCGTGAACGAGGCGCTGCTCCCTGTTTAATCGGTGACTAAACTCGCTAACCTGTTATTGAACCATACTGCTCCCATAATGAAGGTGCAGTGCGAAAATTTTGCATATATATGAACCAGTTTGGATACGACGCGATCGCGTTAACTTTCACAATAAAGACATTTGGTGTTTCATGGCCGATTATTGGTACCTTTGACGCACGAATATAGGGTATTTGCACGTCGCATAACAGTTAACACGAAGAAAAATGTACGTTCTTCGTTAGGAACTTTGTTGCTCTGTGTACGATCTTTTATCGTCGATGCTGCATTCTCCGCTCTTTTTGTGTGTTTTCCTTTTTCCTAATCGATAAATTATCAACTTTGAATATAAACGAGTAATAACGTCTACGCAAGTTAAGTTTGATGTCATTCGTCACGTGTTGTTTCATAAGGAAAACAGATAATGTTCAGCTAATATACGTAATTTTTTTTTGAAAGGTACAAAAAGGCATCAAAACAACGCAGCTGAGGTAGTTACGATCTAGTAAATCTAGTACGACGACTTTGTAAGTAGAATGAATACTGTCGGACACGATTTATTATGGAAGAGTAGATTTGAACATTTTTTAAGCTTTTTTTTCTTTTTTACTTTTTATACGTTTTCTACCGGGGAAAGACGACGGGTGAAATTTAATTATTAGTTATTACATGGGTTGTGGTTGAAGATTCTGAAGAGAATTTGATTTATTTTTATATAACGAATCATCTGCTCTCAGATTGTACGATATTTTCAACTACATTTCGATGTATAATGTCTTTTTGTAATTTGAAAATTATTTTAAAATATGTCACTTTTCTAGACAAACGTCATTTTAATCACACGTACTATTTTTTTCGTGATTTTACAGGCTAGACGAACGTTCAGCATCGACTTCGCCGAGCTACACTTATCGTTTAAAAACAGTCATTACGATTGGCTTCCCGGGCAACAGCAAATTCCCAAGCAACTAGGAGAACAGCTGGAGCAAGAATTTCTAGACAGATTAGAAGTATGTATAGATAGCAGTTTTTTCTTTTTTCCTGCTCGTTTACTTCTTTTTTCTGCACTAACAGAATGCGAATAGCAGAAATAAAGACAGTAATTAACGAAACGTTTAATTTCGAGTCACTTGTTATTTAACATTCAATTAATCAAGTCATCATGCCCTAAAGACCTAGCAGTAGATTTACATTTATCGTCTTTGTGAAATTGGTTCTGCTAATGCATTCTATGCTAATATAATCTCCTAGCTTAATACATTATTTTTCATTTACACGTGTTAAGTGGAAGAAGTATATATTTTAATAATTTTAACAATAAAAAATAAAGTATTGTTAGACATTATGTAATTTTGTCATAGATTGAGTAGCAAAACTGACGTAATTAAGTATAGAATTTAAGGAAATTTTCGTAAAAGCATTGAAAATAAAAGTTGCACTAAACCACATTTTTCTCTAAATACGAGCTTACACGATTTATTCCAATAAACTGTATTAATTATATACAGTGGAGGAATTAATTTTTTCCAAATAAACTTCAGATAATATAACAAAGTCTCTTGTAGTATCTATATATCTTTATGTAATACTTTTATGTTCACCTTTAATAGCTAGTTACAAAGTTCGTTGAATATTAAGATCAGTCCATTTTTACTGTTCCCTTGAATCAATTCAAATGCAAATTATTTTTCAGAGATACACTTAAATTAAAAAATAATTTCTTGTTTTCACAGCTTGATACGGCCTTGATCGATACGTATGAATATATGCAAAAGTTTGCAGTGGGTCTAGAACAGGTAGTTTGGGATCAAGAAGATCTAAAGCTTCAGTTTAGCAAGGAATTTAAGGCCACCGAAACTGCACTGCGAACGGTGAGTGTACATTTACGTTGAAACACTTTGTCTTGGAGAACGCTAGTCTAAATTATGATATCTTATTTCCCGTTCCCTTTATTTTTTCCGATAAAAAAAACAAGTTACTGAACAGCTTTCACAATGGTACCATCTCACTGAATGCTATTAGCCTGAATCACGTTACCTTCTATTGTCGCAAACGCGATAAAAAAGATACTTTGCTTTTACGAGTTTGACGCAAAACTTGCGCGACTAAACACTCGAACCTCGTGAAAAAGTTTATAGCTATATCGTCCGTTCGACCAATCTGGATCGCTGTTCTGTCTAGTCAACTTCCACTCGATTTCTCTGATTTCTTATTATCGGTTCTTTTTCCAGCCATTTAACATTGAGAGAACAAAGCATTATATACCTCGAATATTTTTTGATACGTTTGTTACATTATACAACATAGATTATGAATTATTATGTATTCATACTAATGATCAATATTACACGCTACGATTCTTTAAACACTTGTTCAATCCTTTATTAGTCTGATACGAGTTAAATCGCCAAAATGTAAAATATATATTTTTCCCACGCGCATTTTATTTTTCCTGCCAAAATTATCGCACTTCTCGCTGACTGTCTCTGCTACTCTGACAACGCAAGACCATTTGTTAGCCAAGTTTTTTACCAGTAATTAATTTATTACTCACTTATCAGAGATCTAAGCTATATCGCTATAACATTGCTTGCATTCCATGTTTCAATGTTTCTATACTCGTTCGAATCGAAACATCAATTCCACTGAATTTATACGGAATACGTTCACTAGATTGGTAAACGTCTATCTATTCATTTACAAATCTAAGGAGACGTTCCGTTAATAGTCTGCGGATATTTGTCTCGCTTACGGAAAGTTTAAGTATACAGAAATATATAGAATGTATGCACTATACAAAAATGTATGAAATATTTAAAGTATTCGTAAAGTATTCTCTGATTGTTCTTACAAAAGCATAAATCATTTTGGACATCCGCGCTCCAATTAACATTTGTCTCCTACGCATAGAAAGCAGTTCGATGTTCATCAGAACGAACCATAACATTAGGAAATATACATTTGCAGGTGCTGTGCGAGCTGCAAGTAGCATTGATGGAGCGGCAGCTATCTCCACGGCCAGACGTTTCACGCGACATCATGAATTCGGATATTCGTGGCTTGGCGTCTTCAGAGACGTCCCGCATGTTACGCGACTGGGTAATCTTTCGGGACTACATGAACGGGCTAGAATACGTGGTGCAAGTGTTCGAACACTTACTCCGCGGTCTGCAGTCCTGAGGATGGCAAGGCGGAAGCCGAAGAAGGGCTACCAGGCGACGACTCGCCCATCTCAGGAAACCGGAACAGTTCAACCTGGATGGCCAACTCTCGTCATGAGGTTGAAGAAGAAAGTGGGTAACGGGGGAAGAACCTAGGCGTGCTCTGCCAAGCAGGCCCAGGGGCTACCTACTCTTCTCGGTTCCAGTGAGATGTGTCTCCATGGCGACGATCGGCCTATCCGTCGGCCACAGATCAGCTAGTAATGCTGCATCACAGTGAAACCGACAGATATACCGTATCGTCGGAACGCGAAAGTGTGCGTGTGTATCTGTATCAAGTTGACTAGCATGACTTTGAGACAGAGAATCGACGAAAATCGTTCAAGAATCTCGTCAATAACATACACCGCCCGTCGTTGATGCTCACCGAGATTCCACAGTGAGACAACCAAGGAGATAGTGTGAACAACAAGAAACAGAGAGTCGTACGATGAGCAGCCCATTGGCTTTCGCCGCCGTAGTTCACGAACGTGTGTCAATATTACTCGATTTCGTACGCGCTTACACCTAGTACGCGTCATATATATTACGCGTGAAAATCCATGTCCAAAGTATAATTATTATATAGAAGAGGATCGCTGAAGATGACAGACACCAGTTCCGTGCAACATCTTACCGTTCCTTGAGATTTCCATCATCGAGCAAAGCGTTGTACTCTTAAGTTTCTTCTGATTTATCAGTTCTTTCACGTTTGGTATCGCTGCTCTGACATTGTGCTCTTAAATTAATCGTGTGCATCGATCGATTTTTAGAAAATCACTCATAAAGTTTAGCATTTTATCGGCTTAATGATCCATTCTAATATTTTATACCGTTAAACGTAAATTTCTTTCTTGTCATTTAACAAAGACTGTCATTTAACTGATTTTACTCGGCAATTTTACTCACATTTTACTCCATGATATCTCACTTTTAATTCGCGTGGATTTAAAATATAGAGGTTTATACAATTGCAAACTTATTCTCCTTGAGCACTAATTATCGATGATCATTCTGCCCATTTGGACAATGTATCAACGTGTTTTCTCTTTCGAATAATTCTCTTTTAAAAACGGAGTTGCTTCGTTCGTGTTCGAAAGTTTCAAAGCAGCGGCACCAACAAATATTTCACTGTCATTTTCATTCAGGGATTCATTGAGGGAAAAGAAACGAACAAGACGTGAAAGAAGTTGAGCCGACAGGGAGAGAGGAAAGGATTCAGAGGGAATCCGTCTAAACGAGCTTGTGCGCCGCAATGGCATTATATCATAAGTATACAAGAAAATACAGTATTCGCGCTTTAACTTAGACTATGCGTGTCGTGCGAGAAGGAAGTAAGAGAAATTTCTGCGTATGTGCTATGCCGCGTGATATCACGCGCGAACCCTGAAAAAAGGTACAGCACGGCGTCGATTGAATCATCGACGACGAAAGAAAACAAATCTCTCGACGAGCCATCCGCGCCCACTCTTAATCCTACATGATAATTTATTGACTAACTGTAATATTATTATAGTCGTATTTATTCAGATTATTTATTTTATTTTTGTAAAGATTTTACATGTCTGATTAACTGTATTTAAAGTATCTAGTTGAGCTTAAAATTACCTAGAGTATAGGAAAAATACAGAAGGATATATATTATTATTATTAATTATTATTATTAATATTATTAGTAGAATTTTAATAGTATCATTAGGGGAAGAAGGAAACGCATCGACGCGGCCGACGCCATTTTACGCGCCGCGCTGCTGCTGCAACTCCCTTCGCTCGACGTACTTTTCTACGGTATGAACATTTCAAATTTCATAACGATACATACGATCCGCAACGTCCGTTCCTCCCGCTCTTTTTATCCGTTGTGATGATTTATTTTCAACGATTGATTCTAAAATCAATTTTATCCGGCATTGATTCACTGGCTGGGCTTTTATGACAACATTTCTTTTCCTTCTTTATTCTTTTTTCCTTATTTCTCTTTTCTTTTTTTCTTTTTATTTTATATACATATATACATATATATAGTGCCTGATACTTTCGTTTTTATCCGAGACTGTTGTAGGCTGAACAAAACGTAATCTTCAATGACTCGAAAGTATTATAATTTTATCAGTAATTCAAGTGCATTTTATCTTCTGTACTAGGATTTTAATCTCTCGTAAAATTCGTTTATTTTTACTACCATCGATTTTTACTGAAACTTTACTATTCCACTTTCACTTTTTATTCCATACACTTTCCTGTCTAGAAGAAAGCGTCGCGTAAGGTATCACTTCGACATTTGCTCGAAGACGGTCGACTTCACAGACTTTTCGTACTTACAATCCGAAACTTGGATACGGATAAGCGCGTTCCGTTCCGCAAAAGAAAGGACCGCTTACTTTCATATTTAATTTTCATGTCATTGGCGGCCTATAAGCTTACCATAGATATTTAGTATAAAGCGTGCAGAAAGTTCACGACTGGTCGCACTGTTCGTGTGATTTTGTAAAGTGTACGCGGATGCACGTTATACGAGACGCACTTTCAATCCGATATCATCGTATCTGTGATATGCATCGTCGAACGTCGCTCACATGATTAATTATTATCATCGTCGAATTGTACTAACTGATTTTTCCGAGTTCTGATTTCGTCGAAGGGGAGGGAAAAGAAGAAAGATAAATGGAGGATGTATCGAAAGAAGGCGCTTATGCGTGCTGATATAAAACAACATGAGAGAGGGAGAGAAAGGCCGATGTGTGTGGCAATGTCGATCTCACGAATCGATCTCGAATGCGTATTTCATTTTATCACTGCTATTTTATATATTTTTTATTTAGTAGATCGTCACTTATTCTTTGACGGTATCGATCATTTTTTTTTAGCTTCTTTTTCATTTTCCTCTTTTATTTCTCTCTCTCTTTTACATAAGGAAGACTGCCATTTTAGTTAGAATCGTTCCAATCATCGTAGAATACGAATCTATTTAAAAATCGGACGCGTTTGACATTCGAGAAAAAAAGAGGTCGCAGATTTGTAAACGCTAGGAAGGACTTCGGCAATTGCACGTATTGATCAGAAAGCAGCAGCGCAGCTTATTCGAGCGTCGATTAGCAAAATAATCCTACCGATTGCCGATATGGATTCTATCTTTTTATTTCTCTTTGAATTTGAATTCGATCAACTTTTTATTCGAATTTAATTTCACGTCGAATCACCGCGCGCACGCTATTTCTTTGGCAAATTTTTCCCGTCTTTTGTCATTAGACGCGGTGTATTTATGTAAAGATACATGGAACGTGCCTGTTAAAAAAATGAAGGAAAAAGGAAGCTCATTTTTCCTATGGAATTGAATTGGATGAAATGATCGTTGATTCAAACGATTGGAAGAATATTAGAGTAGGTTCCGGTGATGCGTTTCACGGGCAGATTCTACGTGATCGATACGGGCGATAAAAATTTTGCGTAAAATAATTATTGATCGCTTGATATATGTTGTACATAAACAGATTTGATGATATAGAAGCTGCAAAGTATAATTATATATGTGAATATGTAATATGTACACGAGCCCTTACCCTAGAACGTCCGCTCTGTTGTATCATATTAAACCAAAGACAGTTCAACATGGTATATCTTGCGTTTCATTTCATTTTGGCGATACTTTCCAATCCTCTTGCGTATTTTCCTTCGTTTGAGAGATAAATTAGAAAGCATGATAAGACGTTTAATTTTTTAAGTGTTCAATGTATCCAAATATCGAATATTTTATTATAATGCATGGTAATTTATTGGCGCGAACTCCAGTATTCTTGACAGTATTCTTATTATATTTATCAGGTGGAAAATAAAAGTTTTAATTTATATTTTAATTAATTCCTTTTAATATTTATCGAAGGAAACAGAAACACGAAATCAATTAAATTGCTATTAAGCAATGCAAAAGTACAGTTATTGGCAATTAGCTGTTTTCGATAAAACATCAATTCTCTCTTTTCAAATTTTCTTTTATTCTCTGTACATGTCCAGAATTACACGTTCGTAATTGAATAATGAGAATCTTTGTTATTCGAACGTTCTATTATTCGGACATTATATATTTTATTAAAATATTATACCTACACATGTAATAAATATACAATGTCTATCTTTTTCTATAAAGCGATATTTCTTCACAATGATTCGGTGTAATCGATATAGAAATAACACAGATGTATTGTCAGGGCGTTATTACACGAAATACAAAAATACAATGATTGCGATGCATTCCATAAAACTTTTATTCAATAACCGAGCACGTCCATCGGACAAAGTTATTTTCCGAAACATTTTGAATAATAATCAAAGAGTAAATGAAACCAGTGATAGCAGTAATGAAGAGGTATCACTTCGTTCCGTGGTATTTACAGCACCGGAAAAAGGCTTCTTAAAAGGTTGGAGGCTTAAAAGGAATGTGACATAAAAGAACTAAGGACACAGGTGAAAAGAATGATAAGTCACATTTTGTCGTCAACCAGTTCCACGTTAAAGCTAGATATCTTTTCCTTTGACTTTGAAGCTTCCTGAATATTTAAAAAATATAAATGACATTGTTTAATTACGTCAAACTAGCATCAACGACAAAGTAACTTTATTCGTTTCTTACAAAAGATCGCGAACCTATCGCCGATTTCCAAAAAGCTGATACCTTTGAATCTAATCAGGTATTTTCCTTCCTCGACTATTTCGTATTGAAACACTTCTTTCTTAGTCAAATGACACAAAATTCAGAGTTAACAAAAATGAAGTTTTAGATTTTAAACTTTCACGACGATTAAACGAAGGAAGTCGGTACGTTTCGCTTTGTTCCAACGTTTCGTGAACATTCCGATTCCCTTCTTCAGGAAAGATCCGAGACGAGATTGAAAGCTGAATAATCACACGTGGTACGTGATCCAATCGTCGTGAAAGCTCACCTTCTGAAACTACAAATATCAAGAATGAAATTATCATATTTCTGGCGTGGCTTCCTATAAAGTTGTAACACGTTCTTCGGTTTCGATTTTCTTGTCATGGCGGTGCGTATCGATCGTCGCTCGATCCCGTTGCTGAATTTGCTAGTCGAACAAGAACGACTGGTCGTTTCCCATGATCAATGGCCGAGTCGTTGTGCGTTCGGTGCTGTCTACGTCTTCGATGTTTGAGAGGAAACGCGTAAGTACATGATCATCGTCCCGAGCACGGCTCTGTCCCAAGCCGCCGTGTTTACCCATGCTGTTAGCTCGTTGTCATCGCTCTCCCAACTTACCTTCTCATAAGGATTTCCACTTCACTCGTGCTGACCGTCTGTTTGACGATCCCTGCCCGCCTTCCCTTCTATGTCCTCGCCCAGGTGGTTTCCCGAGCGCCGCCAAGGTGTCAATGTTTTGCCTAGCCATTAAGATCGTTAGTCCTCCTTCCTGTATCGTTGCGTATATTTGGTTGGAGAACGATCCTGACGATCGAATTTTATCATAATCATACTTCGAGCAAACTAGCTTGTTCAGCATTAGTCGAATACGAACTTTGGAATTAATTATGAAACACTTGGTGTCTGGGATTCTGGTAATTGTAGAATTTCGTGACTTGTACCAATTTTGATTATTTCACTGCAGTATTTTTTAAAAGTTTTCGCGTCTATCGTCTCTGTTAAAGCGTAAGAGAAAGAGGAGAAACGCGAGGAACGATATGAGTTTCATTGTTTTATCAAGAAAGCGTTTACAATGTTTTCTTCCTTCGTCAAAGTAAATAAAATTATGTTATGTTCTCAATTCGCTCGGTGTTTTAAATTTAGCGAAAAAGTTAGATGGAGTTGGATTTCGGTAAATAACTATTTCCATCGTTTAAAAAATTCTTGGCCCAGATTTAACTCAAGCTTTTTAACAGATTTCCAACGTTTAAACTGAAAAGACGCGGAAAGTAAAAGGAATAAGAGAAATTACGGTATTGAACTCATCTCGACCGCAGACGATTGCTAATAATCTTTTCGCTCTTTTATTCCCGACACGTTTAATAATAAGAAGACGTATACCGAAAACAGGCGCGAAAATGTGAAAAGAAGAGTAAAGTAGAAAAGTGAAATCGCGCGGTGATTCAGAGGAGCCGAGCGTGTTTTGAAATATTGTCAGAGAAGATATAAATATTCATACGGCCCGTTACAAAGAGATGATCAGAAAGCAGACAAGTATTTAAAGGTGGTTAACAAGGCGGCAGCGAACAGTGGAATCCGAAAGGTCCGGCGCATACATACCGGTGGACCCAATAGCAGAGGGCCGAAAAGGATGATTCGCCGGTGTCTTCGCTGATGATGCAGGTAGGGATCGACGATCGGATCTCATGCGGCGAGGTATGAATGAGTCGTGAGAAGAGGCCAAAAAAATCGGTCGGTACCATGAATGGCTGGGAAAACTGCGACGTTCCCGCGGAGAATCTTACTCTCTCTCTCGCTCTCTTTCTTCATCTTCCATTTCCTTGCGGCTGTTCTTTTTTCGTTTTGCCCGATCCTCGATGACGGCGAAGTGCCGACGATCCTTTTGCACTTCGTTTCTGAAGCGAGTCCTGGGAGCGAACCGGAATCGTCTAGCCTTCGTTGCCGCGGGCAAATACTTCGGCTCCTTTCAGCTCGAAAAAAATAGGAGGCCTCGTTGTAATTAGGACAGTGCGCCCGCATGGCCTGTTGGACGGAGTCTCCACCACCTCCTCACCATTCTCCTTCATCACCCGCTATCTCGCTTCTCCTGTCTTTTTCTATTCTCCGGTAGCTCTCTCTTTTCTGTTATACCTATCCTTTACCATCTTCTCTTTTACTCGCTTCCTCTGTCGTCCTTGAATACCCGAAGGCATCTTGCCGCTACATTCCTAGTGACCCTCGAGACAACTTTCAATAACGTTGAGACAAAAGGCTTCCAAAGTTGAGTGGTGCTGTGGCGGGGCGCCGTGCAACCCATTGCATGTGTAGACGTAACGCCTCGCGTGTGATGCCAGAATTCGACGATTGGGGTTGCTCCGTGTTTAAAAGGACGTTGATCGTTACCATGCCGATCGGAATCGGATCAGCAATACACAGTGGCTTACGAAGGTATTTCAACGCTTGTAGACGTCTTTTATCAATGTGTCGTGTATGTTAAACAGCTTGAAATTTCAACTGTCATTATTATATATATTATACTATTATATTAACATTAAAATTATAAGATGAACGAAATTGTAGCGAAATTTATCTCTCGCAAGATACATCTTCTCTTCTTAAACTAGAAAAATTGACCGAATGTCCAGCTGGACAAATTGTAAAGTACAAATTAAATAATAATGAAAAAAGAAAAGAAACGCCTTCTCTTCGTTTGTATCGATGGTGTAACTTACCGACTTGTTAAGGAAGAATTAGGAAGTGTTCTAGTTTTTCTAAAGTGAAATCTGAAATTGTAGGGATCGCACTCAGAAAAGCAAATATATAACTATTTTTAAGAACAGTGGATTGAGAGGCGGTTCCGTGCTAATAGCTTTCACCCCTCATCCTATTACTACGGACACCGTGCTTTAGAACGATTTAGATTTATTATTTTGACAGGCTAGTTAGGAAAACACGCCTGGCTAACCTAAGTAAGTATCGGCCTTGTCTAAACGTATATAGCATGAAAGTTAATGATAGTTTCGTAGCTGTAGTCTCTCTCCCTTGTGAAGACAAATTCGTTGAGACGTGGTAAACGACGAACGACTCTAATAGAAATACTATGGGATATTTGAATATCGAATGAAACGATACGTGACGAAAACGTTGCTCGTGTGCACCTACGCCGATGAATAAATTAGTCATAGTATCGAAACGTTGCGAGATCAACCCTTGGAAAAGTTGGCAATCTTTGAACGACAAAGTGACGAAGCTAACGCTGAAAAATCGAACAATCGTGCGTGATACGTATATTCGTCGGTTTGTCTCGCTAGGAATCTAGATAGGAGCATGATGTGAAGCATCGTAGGACGCGGTTTCTCTCGGTCAATGTCGAGATGGCTTCAGAGAAAAGAGGTGCCGTTCGTGGGAACCGTGAGACCGCTTCCGAGAAGGCTGAACAGCACGTAGACATCGGCCGGAAAAAAGAAGGTGGATGGAAGATTGGAACGTGGAGGGACGATCGGCATTATGGAAATTCGGCTGTTTCGCAATATTAGCGTCGGTGTGGTACAGCGACGGTTGTGAGGGAACGATGATCGCGTCGCGGTGGTTCGAGCCACGATTTCGACCAGCTGCTCTGGGCCAACGAGATGCATTTTGTCGCGAGATAACGCGGCGTGGACGATTCGGGCACGTGGGTGGGACAACCGATAACCGGTGAAACACACGAACACTTTTAACGACTAATTGCCGTAGATAGGAGCGTTCGAGAAGCTGGGTGTGGAACTGGTATAATATCGTCGATCGTCCTCGCAAAATGCATGGGAACCGGAGTCATCTGGCCGAGGTGTGCGTCATCATTCCTGTATCCATGTGGATTTCCATAACGATCTTGATCTGCATGTGCAACCTGCTACCGTGAAGAACGATGACGGTCAGGAATGAAAGACCGAACGGTGTCGGACTACTATTTTCAATGACTATAGCTTTCCTCGATCCTGTTACATTACAATCATTAGACTGTGAATGTTTATGTATCCATATGAGAGATTTAATGATAAAAGAGACGTATAAAAGGTAAGTAGGAGTTAGGATATTTAGCAGATGAAGTAAGGTACTCTATTTAGGTTCAATTTCCTTAGTTACATACAGTGGCTGATGAAAGTATTCGATGAAGTATTTCCATTAAGTTTTGCAGAAGTTGTTCATAAATATATCGTATGTATTATGCGAAACATTTTGAAACTTCATTGCCACTATATTAGGACAAGACGATCATGGTAAATATAATTATATTGGTAAAATTTGAAAGGAATTTGTAAACGTATGTAAAAGTTACGAGATATTTTATTGAAGGCATAGATATATTTCAGTATTTAGCGAGACCATCATCAGCGCTGATTACGTCTTCAAACTCATCGTTCCTATTATATATTAATTTTTTACTAACACTTTACAAGTGAAATACATATATTTTTAAATTGCCTTCAAATTTTACCAATATAATCGCTGTTTTCACGATTAATCAGAAGCGTATACCGCTGCTTCCTCTGTTTCCTATTACGAAACTAACGAAAGAAATTTCAGAATGACAAAATTTCTGAAATAATTACTCGATGATATAACCAGGCAGCGCGTCGTTTCACGAGTTGAAGAAAATACATGGTCCGTCGTGCTTCGTCGAGCCATTACGGATCGTTACAGATCTCTGAGACCCTTATGGGAAGTAGTCGCGGCTCGAAGGTAGTCGGTTTAGTGGCGGTGGCGAAGGTTTAAGAACGTAGTCTGAAGCGGGACGACGAGGTCGCGACATCGTGACCACGGCCAGCCACTGATTTACATATTGTCCACCAGTGAAGCAGCATCGCGGCTCTTTGTTTTGGAATGCCTGCCGAGAGCGAGGAGAGGAGCCTTCCATCTTCGTTTTTCTCGGCTCGGACTCTCCTTTTCTCTCTACTTCGTTCGTAATAGCGTCCAGATCCCGACGCCGGTGCTATCCACCGAACCACCAACGTCGATCTCCCCGAGAACTCAGAGAGAAGGCGTCGGGGTAATGCATTCTCATTTTTCGAACGGCGACACCCTTTCTGTTGTTCCATTCGCTGTAAACGAGCAAGGCCGACGATCAGCAGATTAGAAAATTCTTCGAGTCGCGCGTCGTTGATTCCCACGGATAATAACAAACGTACGTGCAAACGTACGTGCAAACGCTGTACCAATTGTTTTTCTTTTCTTTGCTCTTTTGTCGCTTTCAAGATCTAAAGGTATGATCGCAAATTTTCCAATGTTTCTTTAATTTAATTGTTCTTGAATAGTTGGCGTAACGGCAGACAAACACGTAGTTGGTGTAAATGCGGTGTATGTATGATTTTTGTATGATACGGCTGATTTTTCTCCTCGTATTGTGATTTCAAACAGAAGTTCATCGAATCGAACATCGATTAAAATTAGAATTTTGTACACATAGCGTTGGACAAACAGGTACATTTTGCATCCCAATCGGAAACAGCATCCAGTGCAACGTTCTGTGAATTTAAGGAACAAAATATCAGTTCAATTTTATTCCTTTCCTAAAAATGATACGATATTCTTCAATTTAGAAGTTTCTCAGACTATCTGTTCATTTGTGTACTTCCCACTAGTTACTCGATTACTTGACACGACGGATCAGATCCGCAGGCTAAAAAGACATTACCCTCTAGATTTAAACATTAGATTAAACTAGAATCAAACATACGATAAATACTTATTGTCCGAGTTATAGTACCACGCCAGAATAATTTACTTATGATTCTCAATGACAATTGATTGTAAAATTCTTCCAAATAAGAAAAGAAAAAAATTTGTGTACTTATTTTCCGCTTAGTGTGAAAATATTCCCTAAAATCTATGAATCTCTTTCTTCATCCTGTAATTCCGTAGATGCGAAAAAATCTTTATACTTGGATTTATACCAATGAAGCGTCGAGAAGAAAAGCTTCCATTTACGTAAAGATAGACAGCGAACGTATACAAGCGAACGTATGTAAAATGTACAAAGTGCAATCACGATATCTAGCGAGTGAAATTTCTACTTGCGTTTCATTTTCTTTTTCCCTTTTTCAAGCGTATTCGTGAAAATATGAATTTCCATAAACGTCCACGATCCACTCATAATTTACGCTAACGAAACAGAGAGATTTGTCGATTTTAACGCATCAGATACTCGACAAATGGCCATTCGGACGTATTCAATGCAAATGAAGGAGACGCGTCTGTCAGTCCGGTAAGAAGGTATTGACACTTTCTTTCGTGCTATTCTCCCGAGTAAAAACAAGAATTTTGAGAGTCGTGGAGCATCGATTACGGAACCGTCGGTTAACCCCTGGCCAGGTGGATGCGTAGAAGGCACCCGGTGGAAGAGCTGTAAAACTGATCCCTCGCGGCGGATTAAGGTGTTGCAAAAGCAAATAAACAACGTGCTGCAGATAATGGAAACAGAAGGTTAAGGGTTCTTTGCTTTGGACTCTTTTGCAGGTATAACTGCGCGTTCGTTTGTCCATTTTTCTAATGCAGTAAATCAAAAGTCCTTGGCACCTTTAGTTTTGCTGCTTTTACAATACGGCAGCTACGAGGCGCCGCTTTTTTGCTAAAGAATCGCGTGACGAATCTTCAGCGATAACGGATTTACCGTAGACGCGATTTTCTGTCAGGCGAAAGTTTACTTAGGATAACCATCGTTCTGCGTGCAAAATGCATTTTGCACTGCGAAAATAAATTGCAGCGTACAGAATATTCCACATGGTTATTCCGAAACTGAAAATTAATCATTGTCAACTTCGTTCTTCTTCGTTCAATGAAGTCGTTGGAAAAGTACATTGAATCTTCTTGGACTGTTTGATTCGAAGATACGAACATTCAAACCCGCGAGGTATTGTTAATGCTAAATACACGATTCGTAGCAATCGGTATTTTTTGGAATAGTCAAAGTCACAGCAGAATCTTCAACGTAGTAACAAACATACGATTTACATTCTAAACAGAGATAGAAGGATTATTTTGATAGTATGAAATTTAAGATCGCGCTGGATAGCGTATTAAATTTTCATCTTATAGGAAATGAAAAATGTCACTTATGTTCTTTCCTATGATCTTCGTACGTATCAATTTGATATAAATCGTAACAGATGGTGTATTTAATTTCTTGAAACTATTCAGTTGTTCAGAACCTTCGTATCGTTTGCGGTAGAGTTTGTTATAGTTTACATATCCTCCACACTTGTATTCTGTCCTGAATTCGATAAGATTGGAAGAAGACATCAGATATAAGCAATATACCGCAGAAAGCTTGGAAACGACGAAGCACAAATAAATTAAAATGCTCTCAGTGATAATTCCTCGGAGCTTAGTAATAAATAATCTCCGGAAACTACAAATGGACTCGATGCTAGATCGCCCGTGTTCTTTGAGGACGTCAAGCGGCGGAAATGCTCCTCATAGTTCTGATTCTAGTCTCCCGCAGGCAAAAAGCGGAGCGATCCGTAATTTAGCATCTACTTTCTTTTTCTCTCTTCCTCTCTCTCTCTCTCTGTCTCGGAAACACTGTGTTTCAGGACACGTAAACATGTTCGATGAGTAATAGCGAGAACGTTCGCATGCGGTCTGGAGAAATACGCGCGTTGCGAAAATACGCGATGAATTAGCTGCGAAGAGATGAGAAGGAGAGAGCGAAAGACGAACGAATGGTTGGAAAAGAATAAAGGCGGAGAACGCGAGATGTTAAAACGAAAAACTCGTATGGGATGAAGACCTTTAGGAAAGCTTGCCAAACCGCAAAACCTGCCGTGAATCGAGCATTTCAGAATCGATGTTGTCCAGTTTGCCAGGCCGTTCTGGCTGCCGCGCCTTTCCTCTTCATCGTCCCACTTGTTGCCGACCGCAGCCGGGCACGAGGCTCATGCTGATGCCTTGTTAACATCCGCGAAACGACCATCAAGAATCCCAAAGAGCTTGCCGCATTAGAACCGGCTGGGAGAAGGAAGAAGCTGCTTTGGATGACTGGCTTCCATGTAGATTTGTCACACACATACGTACAACATATACAAAAGCAATAATATCGCCTGCTTTTATATACTTCGGCCGAATAATGTTAAAAGGATTCCTATAACATTATGAGCAGGCAATTTCCAGACCCGAGTAATGGCGACAGATAGAGAAGAGATTGTAAACAGTTCGATTTCGTTTCTTGTTATTTGAAATCCTGCGACCAATAGGCTTTAAATCACGTTACGAAAGATACTGCAAAGGACTTGGTACGTACATACAACTTTCCATAAAATAGAACTTTACGAATGTGCGAATACGATGAGAGCCTGAGACAAAGTTGTTGAAAATTCAATGCGACGGTCGTGAAATTGGTTGCAACGAAGTTCGGGGAAATTGTGAAATGCATTTAATTGATCGTTTACAATCGCACGAATAGAACTCATCACCGATATTTCACTATTTCCAAGGGAAGATCGATTCGTTCAAAAGTATATCAACACTTGCATCGTTTAATTTGAATTTTTCACATCTTTCATAGAAAAAAAAATTAATTTATCGAAGTATGACGATACCAAATGGAATGTTTGTTCCGCTATGAAATAATCTTACAATATTTGACACAAACAATTTGTGTACCGTACGTGTCAAACAATATCTTATCGATGATATAAATTTCCAGGTAACAAAACCAAACAATGTTTGTATCAAATCCTTCGCTTTTCTACAATGGTTACTTCTACATTGTTAAATTTCACATCGTTCACACAGTTTGCGACGGTCGTTAAATCATACCGAGGACAAATCCTGTGCCCCAGCCACGGTTATTTTGGTTGTTCCGTTTGTGGTATTTGGTTTTGTGGTACCGTGTCGACCAGGCGCAAAATATGCAGAGTCGAGGTGAGGAGAGATCTCGTCGGCGGGATGAAACGGGATCACCCGCACGTGGGAAAGTGCGAGGTTTGACCGTGGGGGGTCTTGGTCCTGTCCTATCCTGTCCCGTCTTGTACCCTCTCTCGTTCTTCCTCTCCCTCCATTTCGCCCACTCTTTGCTTCCACAACAGAGCTGTCCCCGCAATGCGGAATCGTATTTCTTTCGGCAGAGCTGTCCATGGTATAAGCCGGTCGGTTGGTAGCTCTAGAGTCCCTTCATAACGGCGTCTGTATGAACACTGTGTAACTATGCTACCCGCCATTTTGTCGCGCATCAACGAACATGATTGTTAAGCGTCAAGTCAGATGAAACGCGATTCGATGTAATTTCAGCCGTGTAATTAGCGAGCGGTCGACCGTCAGTTTGAAACGGATCATCGAGAAAATGACCGAGAATATGTTTGATTTTAATCCTGTGATGCGAATTTTTAAATTTTCATTCTTGTTCTCGTTTTAGTCTCTTAACACTAGAACTACTGGTAATTTCGATCCGGAATTTTCCTGATAACTGATATCATCATATCGAACGATACGCAGTAAAAATTAAAAAACACGTGTGGCAAGTTGTAGAAAGCGTGGAAACTGGTTAATTGGGGTTCGATAAACACATTGCAGGACCCTTTTACACTTTGACAGGTATCAGTTATTTTCACTGGTATTGGTATAAGTAGCCTTGATACAAAATTATTTTCAGCTCGAATGCGTAAGAAACAAAATAAAATTCATTATATTATTCTTTTAGTTATCGTTACGAAAGTCATTACATCACTGCGGAAAGAAATATAACACGAAGTAAAAATTTTAAAATAAAATTGTAAAACCAGTCAATTTGACTGCTATGGTAGCTCTAGTGTTAATTGGAGAGATTTATATGTAGTCGATCGTCAAAAAATTGGAAACGTATAGGAAAGAGAAAATTCTTACTGTTAGCTTAAAAATGATACATAATGATACGTTTCATAAGGATGTTAAAACATTTAATGAAATAAATAATAAAATATTTCTCGAGAAAGATTTATAAAATACACACGACAAAATCTAGTATTTCAAAGGTAATAACCTAATGCATTTTAAATGGAATTCGATTTAAATGATTTAAAGCGAAGTGAGACAAGTGGAATCAAATATGTAACTTTTTATTTTACCTTTCAATTATTATTGAATAAACGTTACAATCTCTCAAACAGCGCTCGACCACGCATTCGTGTCTCCGGGATTCTTTGTCAAAGCAAATCACGCAGAATTCAATTATGTAAACTCTTACATTATTAATCTACCACGTTGTACAATTCCTTTGCGATACGGCACAACGATTATACACGCACACACATGTATAAATTAATGCAACATATACGCGTGAATCATCACGAATAATCAACTTAAGTTTGAAATACCTGAGAGAATCGGTAATTTTTTCTCAAGGTCCAGACCACTGCGGCTACTTTTGTTCTTTCGGTTCCTAACAGAATGTACCTGTTGTAACGCTCGTAGAGCCGCCCTCTATTAATGCACGCATATTTGTATCCAAGCATCTCCGATTACCACGAGCGGAGGCTGCTTTTCGACCTGGACCACCGGCGATACACGCAGAAGGATTGCTTTAATTTTTCCGACACTCGTGTCAAATACATCACGGCCCAGGCGATAATATATTAGCGACCGAAACTCTACCTAGTAGCTCGTGCTTTGACATTTCTATATCGTTTCTGTGACTAAGACTTGGTTATCGTGTTAAGGCCTGCAACGACTATTAAATTTCTCGACTCTTTTCGTAACAAAATAAACAAAACTTGTTCGAAACTGGATCGAAATATAATGGTCTTATTCGAGGAAGTAAGAAGCATCTATTTTTAACGCATCGAACTTGTATCCGACGTCAGTTGTTTCCTGAAAGCAAAACTAATTGAAATAAGACAAGTCTAATGAATCGTTGGAGCAGAGACAGTTGCCGGTGGATTATCCGAGAAAAGCGACCTAATAAGCCAACGGGTGTAGAAGATCGATCCTATATTTCATATAACAGAAGACGCTCGCTGTATCGAACGCGTCATCGATTGCAGTGGTTGGGTGGCGAGAGAATCTCGTTTCTCGTTAGTCTCGTGAGAGGGTCGGCCACTATCGTGTTGCTTGAAGAGACGTTCAAAGATCCGAAGGTGACGATATCGAACGTGAGTCGCCAACGACGGTGCTGATGACCTGCACGGAGGCTCGACGTATGTTTTATATAGACAATCGCCAACTAGACCAGCTATTAGTTGTTAACAGTATTAAACAGAGCTGCAGCAAGAAAAGAAATTTTTAACGCGTAACGTTTATTATTAACGTTAGTCTGTGTAGAATTTTAAAAAGATAATAGCAAAATATTTCTTACTCAACGTATAAAGTGTCATATAGTAAATACTACTTCATTGTAATATTATAATTATTTTTTAAATATAATTTTAAATTGGCAATTTCGGAACATTGGTAATTTTCTAATGGTGGTTGTATTAAAAGGAAGGCATTTCTCTATTTTTAACAACTCTTTCAAATAACCTGTTCAACAAATAAAATCTGGAAATTTCAACGTAATATAGCGGACCCTTGTCGGTAAAATCGTATTATATTAGTTTCTTGAAAATCCAATTTTATATTTTCGCTTAATACTGCGTCTATTAAATAGACACGAAATATTATATTTTCTAAACTCGTATTGCAATTAAGATAATAATTACATTTTGTCATATCGTCAAGTATCGACTACACCGAAGGCAATGGAATTTATTATGAATCACATATATCCAGTGTCAAGACGATTTATATTGGTTTATTCGTTTGTAGTACATCGCGCAAAGCATTCACAAACAACCATAATAAGAAGTTCATTGAAAATAATCCGTCTCATATCTCCCTGTTATTTTTCTTCTGCCGAGTTGTCCGCATCGTCGAATAAACGTAAGCTCTGTCCATTCACGAACGCGTCACAATGCGCCTAACTAGCAGATTCCTATCGCCCAAACCCAAAAGGTATACACGATTATCGTAGAAAAATCCCAGCTAGCCGACGTGATCGACGGCGTCCCATTTTACGGGGGTGGTTTCCACGTTTAGTGTAGTACCGACACTTATGTGGACATATATAGATGTATCGGTGAAAAGAAGACAGCGCGTTGACAGGAAAAAGAGAGGAACAGAGTCGAACACGACAAGCTGGCGCCACTTTAGGTCTATCCACGTCCTTTCTCCACCGCCTCTTCATCTTCTTTTCCTCGTCCGTTCTTCTCTTTTTCACTGGTCTCTCACTCCAGACTCTTCTATCGAGTACCAAGAGGCCGACAATCCCTTTCGGATTTGCCAACATTCCTTCACACGCTAAATGCGTAACAATAGGCTTGTTTGGGCTGTGATTTAGGGGCCAGTTCGACGTTTCGTCCATCGAACATGGTTAGCCCACTTCTTTGTCGTTCTTTTCGGTTATTATTTATCTTTGATTCACCGGGAAACTGAAGCACCCTCTTTTGTGTCGTGGCTTTCCTTTCGCTTTGTATGATCCTTCCTTCGCGACCCGCCTTATCGTTTCATCTTTCTGTCGACTTGTTTCAAATCGTGTACACTATATGCGCTATCAGATTATGCACGTTCCATTGCTTTGCTACGCATTACATTGCTACCATTAAATTGCTGCGTCGAAATCGCTTCACGTGGGATTAAGCGAAAGCGATCGAAAGACGTTAAGAATCCTTAGATTTTAGAGGAAGAATCGTGTAAAACTGCGATTTTCGCTATTCTTAACCGATTTAGACGAAATTCTTAGCACGTATATACCTGACAGAAATCTCCAAAATATGTTGTTTACATATTAATTACAGGTCCAGATAAAAAGGCTGTAAAAACGATCTTTACTTCTTTCTTCGTAGATCCGATTAATTGTAACTTTGCCAAAATTCTTTTTACGCGTCATCTAGTAAACTAATGCTTCTGATTTTTTTTAGACAAAAGTCAAGTCGTTTGGCTCAATTTTAAAAAAGTTATTGGGTTTCAAAGAGTCTACGAATACCTTTTACATTCACTGTGATTGCAAATAAATTCAAACGATCTAAATATGATATTCTTGTTGATTTATCTTTAGATTCAAATATTTGTATAATAATTTATTAATATAAAATAAGTTTCTTCTATATTAATTTTAAAAGAAAGGACATATTTTTACAACGTTGATGTAATAAGCAGTACAATGATATCAACCGCTACAAATTGTTCCACAATATTTAAACGCCATATACGTATAACGTAAAAGTGATTAGACTACATTCTCCATCGAAACATTAGAACATGAAAGCACTAATGATGGTTAATTGTACGTACGACGTGTATTTACGGTTCTTGTAGTGTAATACACATATTAGTGCTTAATATCTGTAATTAAACGATGCTTCTTATTGGCACAACTCTCGACACTTGGGGCAAATGTAATGGCGTGAAAATGCTTGTGCTACTTAAGTAGTGGCATCAAGTGGCGTCACGCTCCGCCCTCTTGGTTTCACGCTCCTCAAACTTCGCCGATCTGCGAACATAATCTGCGAGCAAATCGGGATTTCACGGACCGACTGTTGCGGATGCTTCTCAAGAGATCTACGAAGGCCCTTCACCATCTCTGAACCTACCGACACGTTAGAAACATAGTCTACATCAAGTGTCTGGGTAACACATTAGCAGCAATCACGTAGTAAATCAAGTCGACAGAAGATATTACTGTCTCAATGTGTGCGCAGTGTAATGAAGCGATGATATAATTATCGTTGTTTTATCGACGCAAAGAAATATAAATATCAACTGTTTTATCATCATAATGTTTCTTAATTCCTTGATTTATAATAAATAATAAGAACTAGCTTACTTTATCGCTAGATCATTGAAAAATATCTTACTGATTATAACTGAATATAATAATACACTGATATACCGAATATAATAAATATCTTACTGATTTCTAATACTCCTAAAGTGAGATTATACGTATAACAATGTATTGTTTTTAGATACTTGAATACGATACTTGATACGATTGATACTTTGATACGAAACGCAAGTTTTACGTAAAGTACTTAACTGCTTTCTTTATCGAATATTTTTCATCGAATCATTTACTTGTCCATTAGTTTCTGCTTTTAATCTATCTATATTACACACTGGTATCCTTAGTAGTTGAAAGAAGCGTCAGAAATTTAGCAATTAATGGGGGAAACAACTTTAGTTTTAGGGGATCATTCTTGTACATTGGACAAAAGTTAGATTTATTTTTAAATTAAATATTTCATATGTAATATAGAAACATGCAAATTAACAAAGGAAACGTGGAGTGATCGGTGAAGAAATTCCTGTTGAAGAGCGTGCAGTGGTGGAGTGGTCGTGAGCAATGGCACTCGCGATTTCACTAGCAAGCAGATCGTATGCCGAGGCACGTCTGGGCCACATAGGCCGTGGAAAAGAACCCTGAAGGACTCCATACAACGTAACAGACCACGATGCAATAACGCGCGTTGCGCGACGTTGGCGACAACGCGCCGGCAAATTGTATGCACGCTCTGGTACATTGTTTGTGGCCGAGCATTCAAGACGGTCAGCCATGAACTACGGTTTGCCAGCTCGACGAAGACGATTGCTCGAGAACCGTGATTGGTAGGAAGTCAGTACCTTGTATGTTCAAAACACTCTTATACGTATATTAAGTTGTCGTTTTTTAAAAATAAAATGTTTAACGGTACAGTTTCTTTAAAATGTCGTATATTCAATAGAAATAATTTCCGTATGATGTAATACTCATTCTCAACGATCGATTATTTCAGAGTTGTACGAATTATTTGTTAAGAGTTAGAGTAGCTTTTGGGATTCAAAAATTCTTGGAAGAAAGTTAATACAGTTTCTCGTAGGATAATTTTTAGATCAGAAACTTTCCAGATGGAAGAGAAGACGTCTTTGACTAAATTTATGTTTCTAATACTTTCCATGAGGTTTTTCACACATTTGAAAACTCACGTGAGAAAATCATACGGATGTTCTAATTATTCGGACAATTAAGCTTTTTAATATTACACGCTTAGGTCACTTTAGATTGTCATATTAAAGTAGGCCAAAGATAGCAATCCATAATTTTCCATAGAAATTTTACAAAATCTACAGCGATATATTTTTAGGGATTTGAATGATTTTTTCTAAGTGACAATAAGATTTATTCTTTTCTTACGTTATGTATTCAACCTACGTAACTATCAGTTTCATTTCCTTACAATTAGTACACGTTTTACACTTTAATCGACAGTAGTCATAACGTTACAATATTTTCGTCACTTCTTCGCTCCCATTCATCTTCTTAGTATGAGAATTACAACTATCGAATATACTTGATAACTACGTACTATGCAGTGTCAGAACATGGACAGCATAAAATTTTAAATTTCTCCGCGCTCGAATTTTTATTTGCCTTTCCAAGATTCATACTCCAAATACGTGATTTCTGAAGAACGTACCAGAACGGTATACCTACAAGATTTCGGAAATGTACGCGATTAAGCGTGTTTCGGAATGAAAGGCATCCGAAGCAAGCAAAACGGCCAGGTGATTAAAGGATCGGACGCGCGCGTTCACCGTGGACCTGTAGTTTAGAGAGAAAGGGAAAAAAGTCAGTACATCAAAATCGCATCTGGCGAAGGTGAAGGCGAAGGCGGATTGTGGGCCTGCATTGTCGAGGAGTGTGCATTGTAGCCGACGGCTCAAAGTTAAGTGCCGCCAAAGGAAGGCGGAGAAAAGGAAAAAAGAGAAGAAAAGAGGGTAAGAAGACGAGAGGAAGGTAAGTTTCGGAGTTATGCGCATTCCCGAGGAACCCGCAGGACGATCGGTGGATCACTCGAGTACACTTCCTGGGCTCCATTGTCGTTTCAACGCCTTTCATTGGCGTGCCAGTAGACCCCACACGGTGATTCCGACGGGAAGCACCTTCGAAAACGCGTATACCTACCTGGGGATAAGAAGCGGCGCAAAACGCGTGAAATAAATGGCGCACGGGATCTTTTCTTCCGAATAAACCGAACGCCGGATGTCGAAGAGCTGTTCGTCAACCTAATGAACCGCCTTCGAAATTTACTGAATTTCCAGCTGATTTCATGCCGCCTTTCACACAGTCACGCTTTGTGAGACACCTGCAGAGATGGTAAGATCATTGGGTCTATGGACGGAACGATTTTCCACTGGTTAACCTACCTATTACACGTTGCTTTTACCAAGCATCAAGAATTATTACAGAGTCAGGCAAGGAACGGTTCCTTTTGAAAAAATAGACCGGCTGCGAGAATCTCTGCAGTTTGTCCAACAGGGTATCGCGTGAATTATTTTAGCGGTGTTGTTTATATCACGATGCTTTCGTTAGAACGAAACCTCACTGGAAGGAATCTGTATAGAAATTACGTTTGTTATCGAGGGACGAGGTTATTAAGATGCTTTCTGTGCAGTCTACTGTGCAGTGATTGTTTAATCCTTTCGTCGGAGACACGTCGAGCAATAAGTTATATTTTAATTCTCGCTTGCTTGGTAACGACATGTACTATCTTCCATTTGATAACATATCGAATAGCCACTTCTATTCGACCAGAAATCGAACGGCGACATATTAGTAACTGAGAAAATTGGAAATTTTAGTTACGTCGTTATTCCAGCGAATGAGCGAGATCATGTTGAACAAATTACAAAAGCTGAATCCGTGTCAAGGAAGCTCGAACAGAACGAGCGGACAATTTGGCAGGATTAACAAGGTACAAGAGAGTGAGATCCTTGGAAGGATACACAGCTCCCAATTCCCTGATTCACGACTGTGTCGGGCCCCGTAAAGCCATCAAACCTGGCAAATATTTGGTCTGAGGAAGAGAGGAGGACAGAAGCAAGAGAGGAAGGCGCGTTGGCGGGGCCCTAAACTCATCATAGGCACGAGACCCCCTTAATGAAATTACAGGGGGGGCGCTGCCGGCCAATTAGCGTGAGAATGTCGAGCGGCGGTGGTGTTAGGGGGTGTCGGATAGAAGATCCTAACTTGTACGATGAACGAAGAGAATTCAGGTCGGAGCGAGAAGCATCGATCTTCCGAGGCTATCTTTGTCGTTTCGTTAGGACCTACCTGAGTAGCCCCGGGGACTCATCGTCGGGACCAAACACGACGGTTTTCGGGTCCCGAGAGTGCCTTATTCCTCAGTGTTGTATGTGGCTATTGAGTTGTCGGGCCCGCGGGGGACACATACCGAAACCTCGTGAAACACGATCGGACACGGATGCACACGAGCACGCAAACAAACAGAACTATTCTTCTATAGGCAGGGGGAACCACACCGGTATCCGATTGATCTCTTTCTTCCTTCCTTCTCGGCGTTCTCTGCTGCTCTCTCTTCCTCTTCTGCTCTTTTCCTTTGCTGCTTTTATTCCTCTTTCCACCCTTCCTTAAGTAGGCACCGTGATAATTTAACTCTCGATTTCTTTCAGCTACATACTCACGACCTGTTTAGATTTGTTACCGAGTCCGAATCAATTTACGGCGCTCTTTAGGAGAAAGCGTCCGTCCCCTGGGGCGGACCGATTTCCTTCGTTTATTTTGCGAAATGCCGTGCCGGCCTTTCGCTTCCGTAATTTTCTTGTTAGTGAAGTTTTGTGTAATGTTATTAAGTAATTAGCGATCGTTAGACGGAGAATTTTTATTCGTAGGAAGTTTAAACGTATAGAATGCGCGTGGAATATAAATGTACATAAAATAGCCAAAATACGAAGTATGAAATTGCATACATATTCTCAGTGCAGTGACCATATAATTTTACGTTATAGTTAGATACTTGTTCTCTGTTTATTTAATCACATCATTATTAGTTTGATGAGAGTTCACGGGAGAATTTTTTACCACGAGAAGTGCAATATGTGGAAGGTACATTTCCATTTATCGTGAACATAGTTCCTCTATCGTCACTTTCATAGGATTCTGTATAATTAATGCAAATTGCATTATCTATATCATTACATGGTAAACAATTCTTTTAATAAACGATTAATACATTCTAATCAGTTTTGTAAAAACCTAGTGTCCTTACTGTTTGAATCCAATTTCATCAAATTGATATTCATAAGAAAAAAATCATTAAAAAATTACGGTTCCACATTTTACTTTTGCTTCCAAAATATTATCGAATGAATGAAAGGAATTGTAATGGAATGAAACTTTCTGAACATAGCCAGGAATTGATTTTAAAATGACACTGACGAAAATAAACGTGAATCATGTACCCTAATGCAGTAGTATAGCAACGGCGTCACTGTGGAATCACAAGCATTCACACATTAAGATTGCAAGATGTTCGACAAGAAGGCAAAGAACACCTAGTCTACCGAAAAGACGATGACGGCGCGATATGCATAGAGAGTCTGATAACCCTGAGGAGCGTCAAAAGCAGTTAACCCCTAGTAAGAGTGGGGCCACGTTCCATCGTGGTCCAAACGATATCGAGCCTCATAATCTCGATCCGGTTTAAACCGAAAAAATGTCACGGTCTCTCGTGGGATATGCTAAGGGCGGGACGTGAAGCTATGTCGTTCTCTCGCGAGGGTGCCATGCCACTTTCCCACCCTTCTTCTGGCGGATGTTGTTGAGCAGCGTTCGCACGAAAGGAAACTAGCATAAATGCGTTTACTGCGACAAAAGCTAAGCATTTTTGACTCCCACCAATCCTTGCAAGGCTTTCTCGCGCTTTAGTTCGGTTCGTTTCTAAAAGCGGCCACTTTGACTGGTTTCGGGTCCCCGTCTATCTGATCGTTCGAGAGGAGGAGGAGGAGAAGAAGAAGAAAAAAAAAGCCGGTAAAATCATGATGTTGTCAGCCCCAGAAGGCGGCTACCCACAAAGCTCCAAGGTGGCCCTTTAGTTAGGAGGAGAATTCGGGCCCACGCCACGGGGGTCTGGCCAAAGCTAATAGAGAAATCACCCTGGCGCTGATACTTCCCACTATTGGTAACGCCGTTTCGACGAGCTGTACCAATAAGAGGCCCTACCTCCTACGAGCCTCGTAAATCCAAGGCTTATACGGTTCACGTCTAACTAAAGATGGCCCTCCCTCCCTCGCCCTCCCCGAAAACGTGTTCTTTCTCTCCTCCTTTGCCGACACCACGAGTCGACGGCTACTTTTCAATCGATGATTCTCCACCATTGCTACAGGAAATCGATCGTTTGTCAAATCTAATGCGCGGAATAATCGATGTTATGATTCGACGAGTTTTGGATCATTTGTTATCGGACAATTAGGCGGGCTAGATTCGGCGCTAAGCTGTCAGATTGAATAATCTTTGGGTGGTAGCTGCTACGGAGTATCATCGATGTATCGCTACCACATAGCGCAATACCTATTATTTCTTGTCGTTGCTTATAATCAGGTTGGTTTGAAATTAATTTTATCGTTATTTACATATGTCACGGCTGATTACGTTGGAATTGGTGTTTAAACGCAAAGCACTGTAAGATTGGTACGATTGGAAGCTTGCGAGGATAAGTTACGTTTGACAAGAATTACAGGAGCATCGAGACTTTAGAAATCACTTTGGCCAAATGTTGGGATATATTTTTTAAAATAACGCGGTTAAATGCATTGAATATTAGTTAGCAAAATTCAAGAAAGAGGAACGTTACAGAATTTGTAAAACATGAAGTGATATGAAAAATTATGTTTCTGGCTTCTCTTAAGTTAACCATAAATTGATGTACAGCTTCGTTTTCATTCGATTTGTCTTAAACAAGCGAATTTGTCTTTTTGTTAAATATTACGTTCGATGAAAAACGAGCATTCGAAATTTTGGAGTGGATTGCTTTGAAAGTTTAACGAGGCGTCAATTTGAAACGAAAGGTAAGTCACACATTCGAGGGCGAGAGAGAAATGTATCGTACGGTTGATGGCGGCTGAGAGCCGTGAAAAATTAAGGGCGTGCGACGACGTGATTTGTGGCTGCAAGCAAACTACAAGAGCGAACGTTTGTTGGTGCCGCCACGCAGTGTAGTCCCTTTACACGCAAGTGCGTGCCTACCTTGGCACAGCAGTAAGTGCATCAGTAACAAGGATACTTTACACAAGCGTAATGTGTTGTCAAACACTTGACATCGTAGTGGACATGTGAGTTTCAGTGCAGCGCCTTCCGACTTCTGCTAATTGATGTCACCATCAATTTGTGTGACATAAATCAGCTTCCAAATATTGATACAGTTTCTTAAACTTTATAAACTTTATTTGTTATAATATGACTATTATAACAAATAATGAACGATCGACTGCTGTGATAGGAGAATTGAGACACTCGCAATAAGGACAAAAGTCGGTTTTTCTATATTCTTTTATAGCATTAATTCATCCTAATAAATTAGTCATATTAAAGTGGAGGAATTTATTTTTTTCTAACCACAACTAGATAACAATGGAAAATGAAAAATTTGTTGCATTGAATATCTTGTGTTTATGTTTATTTTAGACAACATATTCATATATTAGAAATCGACATTTTCAATGTAAATTTAATTTACATATTAACAATTTCATTCGACCGAACAAAATACCAAAAACTCATAAATCACGAAGTAACTGAAACGCGCGCAAACAAGAAACGAATTTATTCGGACAAACGTCCTAATTTGCTAGCAACATCTATCTTACGGTTCATCAATTTAACAAAGTCTACAAGATGGTCTCCGCTTCACCGAAAAAGCATGTCATTTCCACAAAAACGGGTTTCCAGCTCGGATCTGAAAAAGGTGGCCTAACGTGGGAAAGCAAAGTAGCGAACGTTTCGTCAGCCGCGGTCTGCCGGTTTTGATCTCGCTCGAATGAATGAGAGATACGACGCTTGCCTACGGCTACCAGGGCCATGTTCATTGAGCTCCCATCTCATTCTATTTTCGAGAGTTGAGGAGCACGAGAACGAGCAAAAAAAGAAGAAAACAGTGGAAGAAGGAGGTGGAGAGAAAGGAACAAGAAGAATCAACAGCAGCAGCAGCAACAGCAGCAGCAGGATAAGGAGCTAGAAAAAGGAAAGCAGCGGAGAGAAGAGCAAAGCTCGAAGGAGCTGGCTGTGGTTCGTTCGTTCGGCCTGAACTGTTTCTGGTGTCGCGTTACCATGGACTCCACAAAGGATCGCGCATGATTCTTATCTGAGTATCGCCTAACTTGTTAACATACCTAACCTGCCTGAGGAGCTCACGGAGGATTCACCCGGCACCTCCGGGACAACTCAATTCCACCGTTCCTTGTCTTACCACCGTAAACCACCGCTCTTTTACTCTCCGTCTCGCTTGTTCATTCCGTTTTTTCGTATCTTGCCTCTATCCGTTCTCTCTTCTCTTCCCTTTTTCCACCGCCTATTCCCGTTTTTAATGGTGCTGAGTTAAGATAACGACCTTGTACGCATTTGGACGCTTATGCTCCGTTTATATCGACCGACTTGGGCCTAGATCGGCCATCTGCTAATGCATCGCACGCAAAAGACGAATGAAGAAGGCCCCCGAGACATGAATATTTATCTGTTCCGATTGGAGAAGCACTTTTGCCAAAGGAAACGTGCCGTGCTTAAATACCGTTCGCCGGCCCCGTCCAAAGTCCCGTATTCGAGGCTTTCACGCGTGTTCAGCTGCTTTCGATACGCGACTTTCGATCCTCCTTGCCCTCTGATTACATTCTGTCTCTTTCGTGTTACCAAAGGGTAAAGAGAGAGAGAGAGAGAAGAAACGATGAAGGGTTAGTCGAATTTATTTAAATGCAATTTGTCTAAAGTGCGTCGTGCTTCCTCTTAATCGACTGTTAATCGAACGTTAAATTCCTTGAAAGCTAAGAAAATGGTATCTCGTGACAGTACTTGAACACTTATACTTTTTATGAATATTCTTATTCGTATTAATATTTTCGTAGCTTTGGTGAGCACGCTGACTTCGTATCTACGTTTAATTTCGTTACTGTTCGAGGCTTTAACCAAATCTGACAAAATCTATGATACTTGATCGCGTCTCTTGAATTTAAGAGAATCTTCAGGAAAAATAAAAGTTCGATTGGAAGAAAGTCATCGGTGAAATTTTGATGGAATCATAAACGATTCCAGGTTTCTTACAGAGGATTGAAAGGTTCTTTCTGTTTTTCAGTAACTTAATATATCAATTCTAATAAATCGAAAGGCCACTTTTATTATTGCGTATTAGCTTTGAACATTCAATTGATCCGAGTCACACGATATATCATATATATGATTGCAGTTTTGTCATCTATAACTTTATAAATTAAATACGTCTCGTGAAAAATAAATAAGTACCCGGATACCATTTAGCGATAGCGTGCATAGAGATAATAATACCAGTAGATTCAGTATATCACGCAATGCAAAAAGGTAAGAACTCGAGAGTATGCATCTAATTTCGGACAAGCAGCGGAAGCCTGATCAAATGTCAAACAGAGGCGCCGCGGTTCACGTCTACGACGAAAAAGGTTGCTGGTCGAGAGCGTAGGACGAAACGCGAGGCAAGGTAGACAAGACTGATAACGTTCACGAGGAATAAAGCTCGGCGAGTTTACGCTCGTTAAAATGTCGCCGGTGGACAGAACGAGTAAGTCATCCTCGGTTTATGCTAATCTTGCTGCCGGCTAGCCTCCACGGTCAATAAATTCCGGAAAAATATGCCCCAATTACCGAAATGACTCATCAAGTAATTGCGTATAAAACAAACCGCCCCGCAGGAGATGGCCACGCCACGATAACGGGGTTGCCTTTGCATTCGGAGCACACACTGAGACCAAATAAGAACGTAGATAAGGCATACTTTCCCAAGGCCCTCGGAACGATCGACCAGATTTACTGTAACCGTGTCGGAATTTGGGCGAACGTCGCCTCTGCTGGCTATCGCTTATTACGCCATAATGAGAAAAGGTTTAGAATAACTTGAATACCGAATTACCTAATTAAACGAATTATCAATCTACGATTCTTGCGATTCGAATGCAAAAGAATTTGAAAAATTTATTATAAATTAATTATTATAATTAACGCAAAGTTGCAGGGATGTGGGCGTTAAAAGATGTTTGAGAAGTTGAAAAGTTAATTCGATCATTGGATTTTTTGTACAAGAGTTAAGTATTTTTATCGCGTTTTGTCTGCACTTACGTTTAAGCTCCTTAGTGTCATTCCTTTGCCAGCATCCCTGTAAGTATGGTTGCGCGTCTCTAAGGGAGCTGCACTTATAAATAAACTAAACTGTGTTAGGTTTTCCAAAAAACTTAACGAAACTATGATAAAATTCTATACATACAGGTTACGTAGATATATGTATACATATACATATAATATTAATATTTGTTGACCGTGAATGCAAATTTTTGTTTACAACAAAATATTTGTAGTTAAATAACAGCCCATAAGGTCGTTTAAGTTTCGAACTAGTGGCAATAATATTTAACATACGATATATAGTAATATCGGGAAATTGAATGCATACCAAAAATCGTATATTTCGTTTTTAACAATTTTAAAATTGCAAGCTCCCAGGAAGAGTCTCCACCGTGTCAAATAGCGAAACTACCTCAATACTTGATCGGTATCGAAGGTTTCTACGTTAACGTCATTGAGTTAGTACAAAGTAACCTTTCCCTTTCAATAAAACCGCTTTTCTCTTCGATCAACTCTTATCCCTTACTTCTTACCGGCAAAGAATCACCAAAACAAAGTACCTCTTTCACCGTCCTATTTCATCCAACCACGCCTAATATCTGCAAAAAGACATCACGTTGAATCATCAATCTACCGTCCACGCAATATGCTACCAATCTTCCAAGCATCGTACCTTCGCGGTAACGTAGCCGCTACTCTTATACCTCGTCTGTTCCGCTACTTTTATGTACAGAGATACCAACCGACGCGATTTACCGCGTCAACTAGAGGGACGTATAAATTAGATTCCACGATAACACAATAAATTGCGCCGAATGCATGTAAACGTCGAGTGGTTAGTTGGCAGAACGATATTTCACGTTCGTTCACGAGTTGGATCGTCGCGGGTTGGACGCGTCTCAACTTCGAATGGGTAATAAAGGCTCGCACGATTCCCCAATCGAGTGATTTAAAATTTCATAAAAGCAGCCCTCGCGTACCGTTTGTTGGATGTGGCGTGGTACAATGTGTGTACGAAGTCTGGTGGCTAACCACGACGTAGAGAGCCGAGGGCAGAGGCGCAATGGTAGTCGCAAGCAGCTAAATAAATCGTGGGAAAGGCCCGCGGCTACCTAGAACTTTTATGGCCGATCGTTTGCTGGTGGCGCGCGAGGAGACCCGCGAGGCGGCGAACCGATTTACCAACTCGCTTCCACGAAAACCGATCGCCGGCTCTACTTATTGCGTTTATTCAGCCCATTGCCTTCTGCGACGTTACGGATTGTCAGGAGGCGTGTCTAAAGCTGTTTGCTAACGGTGCTCCTTTTTTGCTGCAGCCAAGCGCGATACCCACGTCCGTATCCGCGGACGGATTTTCTTGACACGCGTGGCGGACTTTCGACTTTCGCGGGGATCGAGAGATCCTCGTCGGCTAGAAAAGTACGATTGACGCGTTTCACTTGACCGAAGCCTTCGAGCGGCGAGTCCCCGGTTTCAAATCAAACAAGGTGGACCCTGAGAGTTTTGCATAACGCGACGGCTCGCTTTCTTCGAGGTGTCTACCGAGCTGACATTGCCGGAAGAACCGGCCGGAGGAAATCTGCCGGTAATAGGAGCTCGGTAACGTTAAGATTATTTTATCATCTTGATCGAGTATAGTCATGGAAAGTAATTCTTCGGTGATTTTGTCAGAAGTGTTCTATACAGATAACGTCACGTGGGAGTTCGGTCGGAGAACAAAGATGAATATATCAGGAGAAAAAGTGACCATAGCTCGTTACAATGAAAATTTAGATCTTAACATTCTGTCTAATAATTTACATCGCATGAGAATTATTTGTCCGTGAATTGGTAATCTGCAAACTGGAAGTAAATGCACATAATGTCAAGCAACATTTCATTTCTTCGGCAAATTTGTAAAGGTGATTGATAATAATTTATTAGACGATAGAAATCGCAGATACGTATATTACTTATGCAAAGAGTACGAGAAGCTCAACCCACGTTCTGAAATATGTCAATTCAAAAGCATTTATTTTCTCTTTCAACATATTTGTCAATAAAAATTGTGTTCAATGTCTACTATGTTACATTAGAGCGACATCGATAAAATATTTAAATCGGACTATCGAGCGAGATGTAGATCCGTCGTTTCATTCTTATTCTATCTACGACTGAATCTACGCTACGGAAACTTGTTTTCTGATTATTGAAACATATATTAAATACGAATATTAATTTTGATCTCTAAATATTATGACAATAATACTTGCGTAATTTACATTATATTCATATTTTATATATTCTTGCATATTTAAATGTTTTATAAATGCATAAATATTCCCAGTCTAGTTATTACATTTCATTTTAACAATTTGGAATATTACCGGATTCCATTCTGTTTTATAATCCAGTCGATAGCAGCCTGCAATGTATTTTTCGTAAGTGATAAAAAGCTAATGCGTGAACCCCTTTCACTTACAGTGGATGGTCGTTGCATTGTGTTATCTTCCTCAATACCAACCCCCTTCGCAACAGACAGAAATTCCTTTCTCGCTTTCTCTCTTCTAGTCTCGACAGTTAAATGAATTCTCGACTCACTGGCCTTCCGACGATATATTTCACATTTTATGATTTGTAGAATGTTCTCGCCTGCCTTCGGTCGTCTTTTTTAATCACCAGACCAATCAACCGGTAACCACAAGCTCACACTATAGCCGAAGAAACGCGTTAGTGGCAGAGCGGCAGTAAAAATTATTCAAAGGAGCGTGACTCGCGTCTCTCCTATATTTATCTAGCTCCGTTTCAAGATATTAATAAAACTGTTGATGCTCATCACTATTTTTCCAAACATAATGTGTCATCGACCACAAATAAATAATTCATAACCATTAATTAAAAAAAATGGATTAGTAAAAAATTAAAAATTGATAGTACATGAGAAGATTAAGTTAGCAAGTTTAAATAGAAAATTAAAAATTGTTTGCAAACGTGGCGAACGAACATTTGAACGTAAATTAATGATACAACCTACAAATAACGATAAATATACAACATACAAATACTCGTGAAAATATTTGAACATTTATCACTGGATAGCACTAGATGAACATTTTTATGCATTTGTGGAACAATTCAAAATGAGTAACATATTCGAAATATAGTACTCGTTGTAATTTCCAGTAGCTTCTCTGTTTGCGTTATATCTTTTTACATGTTTTATATACATCTATTTATTATATTCGTAAAAATGCGACAGATAGTACCATACGTAAACGATATGTACTACATTCGAACAAATAACAAGAAATAAATCGAAAATATGAAAAGTTACTTTACTTTCCCGAATTCTGCTATCAGCAGTTACCGGGTGATCGAAAATTCGCAAGAGACACCAGAGAAAGCGGGGGAGTAGTTTACGCGAGTCCTCTATAGAAAGGACGAAACAAAGGGAGCGCTCACGTCCAATTACATGACGTTCCTTTAATTATGCAGCACCGGTGGACCGGCCACGGACAGTTCGTAGGAGGTAACCAACGGCTTTAATTTGGGTCTCAGGAGTTTCGCTGGAGCCCGCTGCCCGGGGCGCCATACGTGGGAATATAACCTGGTCCACGGATGGATCGGTATGGGTGGCCGTCTACAACCACGTTCCTCCGTGTCCTTGGTCCTTAGCCCAAGATAGTCGTCCGGTTCTGTCTTCTTTTGCGGTTGCTCTCCCGCGCAAACTGAGAGCTCTCTTCTCCGTGTAGAAACGAGAGCTCGCTAGGCTGACCGTGCCGCGCCGGAATTACCTGCAACTTGCCGCTTTCTAATCAGCTCGTTTTTACCGGTTAGCGAATTTTACCCCTGCATCGTAACCAGATCGGCCGATTCTAGTTAGCCAGCGACTCTGGCCAGACCACGAGACGCGATCGAACAATTAGGAACTAATCAAGCTGCTTGCATCATTCTTTATAATATATTTTAGCTGTTCCGCGTTGTCAGATTTCGCGTTAGTTTTAGTATAGGATTTCTTAATGTTGGATACATTCGTTGTTGCGCAATATTTGAATTATCCGATAATATACGGGAATTGTCGTAAAGTTTATTTCCTCGATGTTATTTATGAAGATCTGCCCCACGATTGGTCTATACGATAATAAAAGATTTTATTATCGAATCAATCTCAATCTTTGATATTTATAAATTGACGTTTCGTAATAAACGTTCACGAGATATGTATAAATGTACTAGAAAAAATGGTAAGAAGTTATAAATAGTGCTAATGACAGTAGTAGCGATTGTAACGATAGAATTCAGTTAACGATATTTACATTAACCTTCCCAGTGCTATTCTATCCTACTGATATAAATATCCGAGCGCATCATCCTCCGATGCATATTTCATACGCAATGAACGTCATCCTAGAACTGAAACGAAAACGCGATATTAGCCGCAAAGCCGGCTGTAATATCTCAATGACAATAAAATGAGATTACCATTGTGAAAGTGAAATCCTTTGGAGCCGAGGGAACGCGGCAGTGGCGTACACCATTCTAGATTCGAAAAGGACCGAGAGAAAGATAGTGCTTCGTAAATAGAGATCAGAAGGGAATCAGCGACCCATTGAGCCGGTCGAGATCTCGCAGCCGTCGAAAATGCCAACGTACGATCGTACGTTTTCGCTGCCGACAATATGCGCGTAATGCTAATCCACCTTCATTGCTCTGTGCGCAGCACTTAAAAGAAACGGCGCGCCATCGAATATCGCGCTTAATGCGCCGCCACGATGTGGTCCGTTTGTCACACTTCTAACCGAGCTAACACTACAAGCCAAAGACTAACGTCGATCCTTGTCTTTTGTTCAGCCAGTTGGTTGAATTTTAATGACAGCCACGGCTAAGATAAACCTCGGCGATGACGTCGATCATCGTTTGATCGCGGTCCACACAACGAAATTCATGGTTGAAAATTGCAGCCTGATAAATTGTTGGCTGATCAGGTTGATCCTTCGAAAGCTTCAGAGCACTCGAATGGCCTCCTTTCATCAAAAGAATGATATACAGAGATCTTAAATTGGAGTTTGGCCGCTCCAATTTCGACGCAGCCGGAATAATGCCACCGACTCCGCTGTGGAGGTTAAAGGGTGACATTGTACATCTTGTACGGAGTCACACGCACGGGTTCCATCCTGCGGACGGTAGAGTGGCCTGCATTCCACTAAAGGGATACTGCGCGAATTTGAATATCGGTCGATCAGCCGAGTCGTCCGACGATCTACCTCGAAAGCGTGCTACCCGTTCAGCAACCTGTGACCCCTTTTATTCATTCGTGCGGTCCATTCTAAGAGACAACGAGACATTCTGATGATATTTTCGGGTACCTTGTTACGTAAAGTCTCAGCAACTTTTACTTTCTCGTTATGTTGCTATATAGGAGTATCAAAACGATAAATAATTCCAAATCAAATGGGTATTTGTTAATTGATACGTTAATTACGATAACTCGAAACAATTATATAAATTTCATTAAAGTAAAAACAAATTTATGAAGCGTATAGTGTAGAAGAATAAAATCATAGTAAAATGTGTAAATCTTTATATCAAGAAGATTAATATATAATACCAACGATTAATAATATTAAGAGTTAATAAAATAACATTCTAATCGTGGGATATAATTGAAGATAAATGAACAGGCACATGAAACATGCCAGTTTCTATATAATTATCTCCATATAATAATATTTCAAATCTCTATGCGAATTAGAAATGTTTTACAAATTTGTTCGTCTGATCATTTCGTGTTCATTAAGGAAAAGATTGATAATATCTGACACTAGTTAGCGTTAATTATGGAAACATTAGCAGCAATATGTTACGTTACCGAAACGAACGATCAGTAGAATTTGGACAACTTATTTTACGATCGATTAAAGTATTAAATTACCGCTAATTTCTTGGTCGATTTAATTATGATAATGATTTCCGATGAAGAGATTGGCCATGGTACGTGTCACAGAAGATTGCGTCGTATTTTGCACGAATCACCGTATCTACTCCAGATTCGAAGTGTGTGAAAACTATATGACAAGTTAATAACCTTCTGACGATCAGATAAGTCGGTGTTTTATCGTATTTCACCCGTGGAGACCTGTTTCCCTCCTACGCCGTTTCCTTATGTCGAACGACAAAGCGAATCCGGCTTTACATATTTTAATGAGAAATTGCAAGAGTTGCAGATCGTATTTTTTTCTTTTCTCCTTTTTTTTCTTTTTTTTTTTCGTAAACACCACCGACTGAGAGAGGCCGTATTTGAAATACTTTTTTTATGGTTTATACGAAAGCGCGAATAATTTTTAATACAATTTATATTTAACTGTAATAATATTATACTTGATAAATTGCAAGATTCCGATTAACTGTCATTCGTATGTTACTAGATTACTGTGTTATTACTGTCAACAATCTGCAATTAAAAATTTCCTTTTTTTTATAAGGGAAATTGAAATCCCCGTGAAGACATTACTTTACAATTGAGTCGTATACATATTATACATCATAGATTAAATTACATTCACAATTGAAATACATTGTTTTTTTTTTGAATTGTTAAATTACAGTTGAAGGCAACAAATGATTTACAGTTACGTTTAGATATCGTGGTAAAAGTTGTGTCTACTAAACTGTATAACGTAAATTTAAATATAAATAGTTATTTATCTTATACGCGTGTTATTGTTGAGTATAGTAATAAGCCATGAAAAATCTAATTAGCGAATTAATATATTTTCAGAAGGGTTAAGCAATTATCATTAATCAGTTATTTTATACTACCTGTTTCGAGAATTTTCCTCTATATCCCAATTTGAACAATATTTTACATGATTCAGACACGCGATTCGTTATATCGATATTATATTGTACATATGTAAATCGAAAGTTCCACATATATAAACATAAGGAAAGATAAGTTTCCATTATTATTAACAACTATTAAAAAATATATCTTTATGAGACTGAACAAATATTCAAACCTATGACGATTAGAAGTTGGCTATTTAATGCTAAATTTGCTTCGTTCCTTCGATAACGCTTTTAGAAATTCAAATTAGTAACGTAATATGCACCGGCTGTTGCATTGTACGCGATAAGTAACACAACAGAAACACGATACAATACAAGACGCTCGTTATTATTAACTTACAACTGTAACTTCCAAAAACAGTGAGGTGTCACGTACCCAGCAGAAACATGAAATCGTAGCGAATACGCGCGGCGTAAAAACGGAACCGTAACAATGCGACTTTTTTCAGAAAGGGATGAAGGGAGGGGCAGAGTACGCGCAGCAAACGTTGAACGCTCAGCAGGAAGAATTATAAACGAGTTTCAACTCTCAGATAATTACAATTTACGCGTAACGTTGAAAGAATCTCAGTGGCAGTGGAAGAAGGAGCCGTGGTAGCAAAAGAGCCTGGGACAGTTGGATACCTACATTGTCCGCCGGCATCCTAAGATCTACGCCACGAAGGTGTTTACGCGGTTTCTGAGAAGCGCACTTCGTTTTTGCTACGACCTGTTCCTCCGTTCCTGCGTCGTCGGTGTCCTCGGATCGAAGACCGTTTCCTCTTGCTTACCTACCGCCTTTACTTCCCTGGCGGTCGCTTAATGACTGTCCAGTGACAAATAAACCCGAGCAGCTAGTTCCAGATGTTCGCCCTCAACAGCGGATCGTTGTTTTGCTTGTTGAGATAATTGTCTATCGGAGAAACTCGGCTCGAGACTTCGAATCGCACTGCTGCACGCGTCTTTCGCTAATGCTCGCAATTGCGATCACTAGGACTCGCCGGCGCGTTGTTAATGTTTCACGGGTTTCTAACTTTGAATTATCGTCCGAGCAGTGCGCTTTTGTCTCTTCTCGTGTCTGTTCGCGGCGATCGAAGATACAGGAACAGGACGAGTAGAATTTTAAGTATAAGATTGAGAGATTCGTATTCTTATCGAAAGTTAGGAAAGCATTAGGAGTTCTATTATCCTACCCATATAGAACTTAATTTTTCTAATCGTAGTTTATAAAATATTCTTTCGGGTCCTTGAAGGCTCTTGATACGTCTTTGATACGTTCTGATATCCAGACTATGCGAATAAGCCGACTTATACTTTCAGTTATCGTCGTTGCTCTTTTTACTAAACGAATAAAGCATGCAATACAACAGTTCTTAATTTAGGATTTGTCTGTCAATTTTTCTTAAATCTCCAGTCTCTTACAGTTTACGTTACTAATCAAGAGATTATGCAATTAAAAAAAACGTGTTTTTCGAAACAAAATACAAACATACACAGCTTTATCTTCGTACAAGCTTAAAGACAATCTTAAATAAGATTTATCGATAATATTTTATTGAGAAACAAGCAAAGTGATTCTTTTAATAACGCGAATGCTCTTATACATATCTGTACACGCTAATTCGAATTGCGGAGAACGTGGACTACATATTATATCTATCTATCAAGCTGTCTCGCGTTCGCGATACCATCGATCGAACATTGCGGAGCAAAGAGTCGAAACCGCATGGGCCGTGTTTTCAAAGCCACCGGTATGCGGACATGAAAGATTAGACAGCGATTCCGCGTTGGTACGCGTGCGCTTCGAGCGTAAGGATTCTGATTCGAGGCAACAGGTCGTTGAAAACGTTTCACAGGGCGCGGCCATGAAGCCGCGAAGGGTGAGAAAAGGAAGGGGAGAAGTAGCGAATAACGAACAAGATGGGTCTCGAACGAGATCCTGGCATGGATCCGAGAACGTTCTAACCGGTGTATTTCGGTATAATTTTCGGCGCTGCTCGATCTTTATGCAGATCGGGAGCAAACATCTAGTCGGACCGGCTGATTGGTATTCTCCAAGGCACGCGGCTCATCACTTTCCCCCCAGATTTATCGTTCAAAATTCAGCCCCGCATTTTTATATTGATAATCACTCAGGAGGGCGCATGAAAGGGGAACAGAGGGACAAAGAATGTGGGATGGGTGAGTGCAGTCACGACAGTGACGTCATGCCAGTTATGGTAGCGTATCGTTCAGTGTGGGTAGGCCAGAGGAGGGCTCTACTGCTCTTTCAACTACCTTTCTCTTTGCTTCTCCTTCTCTATCTTTATCCATCTTCCTTCTTTTCGTTCGATTAATGGTGCATCTGCATGCACAATTTAGTCATTCGGCTAACCGTTCGTTAATTCATCCTTTTTTGCGTTGTACGTGCTCTTCGTGACTATGTGCGTGTTTTACACACTGTATACGCATCATCTCGAATTTCGGGAAAAAGAAAGAAACCAGATACAACGACAGACATGCTAAGTTGCGAAACAATTACCCTTGCCTCTGCGAACCGGCTTCTGCGAATTAATGTAATTTCCGTAATTTAGTTGACAGAATGACTTTCACACGTTATTTGTATAAATTACGTACCACCGTTTGTCATGATAACCAATCAAACGTATATTTTATACGTCGTTGGAGCAAGAACTTATTTGCTAAGTCATTGTATATGTAATTCAAGATCATAGAAGGACGTAAGAAGTATAGTCTTCTCGACTTGTTTATTTTAATATCGCATTATGATAAAAAATTATGATGAAAAAGGATATTTTGGTATAAAAATAGTTACAAATGAACGAAAAGAACCGGTGAGGCTCAAAGACAAACATTCTTTTAAATAACTTCAATATTTTTATATTATGACAAGCAATATTGGAGGGTGAAAGAACAGATCTTTCATCTTAAGATCAAATAACTTAGAAACATGGGAATAATTGTTTTAAAACTACTGCTCTGTAAAAACTGTAAAATATAAAAATTGTAATCACGATCTAATTCAGATCTGCAGTTTAATATTGTAATCCACGCGTTCGTGTTACATGCAGTTTTCTTTGAATTCGTAATGTTGTAACGTTTGTGCAATCACGGTGTACTAATCGAATTGCCTTTATTCCTACAATTCACAGACCGGCCGACACGAAATGTCTTGATGTTAATCGCAATACAGAATTTGTACGTGACCTTTCAATACATTGTTTCCATCGCGATCAATACTTGTCCATTATTCGTTCGATGATATGCAAATTCAGATGTTGCTGCTTACAGCAAACTTCACCAAAGGCATTGAAAATAACTGAATAAGCAATTTCCACTAAAGAAAGAAATTTATTCTGAATATATGCATGAAGCATATACGTGAAATATGTTGGTGCAGCTATTATGCTTTACTTCGTTGCAGTCTTGTGACACTCTTATGAAGTTTCGCGGAACATACTGTGAAATAGCAAATGTATTATTTTATCACTAACAAATTACGAAAATTTGTCACATACTACGCAAAACTATATACAATTTAATATTCCAAAGTATTGTCCTATTCCATTTCCACTTCGTTCCAATTTTTTATTCTATGTTCAAAGTATACGATTCCAATTGCAAATCATTATGCTCCTAATTATAATTTATTTAAAACTAAAACATTGCCCATTTCGAATATGCCATAATCGTATCGTTTATATTGCTTTATGACCAATTAAGAACGACGATATACTTCAAACTAATAACAACAGACTCGCCCAATTTTTATCATAAATTGGAAATGTTAATTCAGTGATGGAGGGTGAAACGTGGAAGTGGCACGAGAAAAAGGAAAGCGGACAATATATGAAGGTTATTAACATGTTTTGAGAGTAAGTAGGGAAAGAAAGACGAAGCGCGTTGAGTTCGTCAACCTGGCACCATGTCAGGTGACTTTTTGTGAACCGCCCACGACAAGCGCGTAGACGTGTAAGAAGAAATAAGAATTATTCTTCGATCTTCCTTTCTTATTTTATGGATAAACATGTTAATCATAAATGATTATTGGATATAAACGATTCCTTGATTTTTGGATTATACTATCTTTCGGGCTCATTTTATATATTTTACTTTTTTATTTTGACTGTGATTTTGAAACATTGTACACCATTTTTATGCAGAGACTTTCAATAAAAAAATTAATCACTCGTTATTTACAATTCGTTAACATATCTCCAAAAATATTCCATCTATATTGTTGTAATTTGCTACAAAATTATTGCTCAAAATTCCAATCTTGCATTTATGTGTATATAAATAATAAATTATGACAAGATGGTACAATAAAAGCGATACAGTGACATCATGTTAAAAGATTTAGTGATTAAAGACGCTGGCGAACGTGACTGGACACACGAAAACGAAGAATTCTGAATATTTGGGACTTGTGTGTTTACGTAAACGTAAAAGAATTCAGGAAGTATATTCCTCTGAAATTTTTAATTTATGTATAGGGTTATATACATACGTGTGGCTCTGATGATAAAATAATTCTGCTACTAGCAGTAGTTATGGCAAATCTTTACATACTTACTCGCTACAATAAAATAGTTCTGTAATCCTCTCCGCATTGCATATTTGCAATGTTATATATATACATATTCTGTTTCATTTTAAATAATTACTTTTAAATTAAAAACGTAACTAAAATCGATATCGGTATTTAAATCTACGCAATGTTTAATTTATATACAAAGTTTCAGTATACGTATTCTTTCTAGAAAGTAGATTTAAACTGTGAGCAAACACCGTTTCATGCTATTCAAATATGGGTGTAACACAAATCTACTCTTTAACTATTTTTAAGGTATCTACGTATTACATTAACCCATTAAAGACGAAAGTTACGTTACCGTAACGTTTCATTTACGAATTGCTATTAATTTTTAATTTATTATTTCCTTCGTGACTATAAAAAGCATATTAAGCAATGGACGTGCTTAATATTATTTTCTACATGATATTTAAAATATTAAGATATTTATGATATTTAAAAAGAAATGTAGGCTGCAATGTCACACATCGTCTACCTAAATATTCATTTCGCGATCACGCGCAATCTATGTCACATACAAGCTGACCCTGTAAAATATGTCAACTAAACAAATTTTTCCTAATAAAAGCCATCTATATATTTTCACAACTCTGTTCGATGGAATAAGCAAACGAGTGAGTGAGCGTATGATGTTGTATATCGTTTCTTCATCCAACTCTTGTTAATACCATGTGTTCGGCCCATAAACACGAAGGGTTATGAAGCAATTAGGGATTTCCCTCTTGATCGTTATCGAAGCTAAAACTCGTGTAAATTTCTCTGCCCTGTTGCGGTGCAGTTCCACGTACAACAACTCGATATAACTTTACGCCGTGAGATTTTCTAGGCTTAACGAGGGCGGTGATTCGCCGGAGCAGGATATTTTCACTGCGTTCGTCAGGTTCGCGGCGCGTAGAATGACGTAGCCTAGGGTAAACACGAAGAACGACCGGTTGTCCGCTGATAAGGGTACAACATGAAGGGTAGGAGGAACTATGGAGACGGTAAACTAAGCCGATAAGGTATGCAGGTGTCTCGATGCTGATCCACGAGAAGTCTGACGCCGTATAAGTAAGGTGGTAACGTTCTTGGAGCGACAGTTTATCCGACCGATGACATAATCGTGTCACGTCTGAACTATACCACCTGCACGATTGCTATCGCGACTAATGCATGCGTGGCAAAAGCCGACTCTTTCCAAGTGGTAACTACGCTGGGAAAAATGGATGCGAGGAATTTAACGTTGAAGGTTCTGCACCCGCTATGTCGCCTTGTTTTCATTACGGGATAGAGTTTGTGCGCCATTCGTCGTCCGTGATGGGATTGAGTTCGATACGAAGTCAGGAATTCAAGTCAATATCCGATTTCTGATATGTCTATTACTAGGTCTAAATATTCTACGTATAAATCGGCGTAATTCAAATGATACTATGTAATGTATGTATATGTATGTACATAAAAATGAACGTTAATTTGGGCAAAAATATCTGTATACTTTTAGTAACCGTAAAAAAGATCTGAAAACCGGGCTTAATAGGTCTAATGTTAAAATAGAATGTTAAAAGTAACGTTAAAAGTTTCATTTTGTGGTATCTGATTTGGCATTTTCTGTATTTAAAAGGTATATAAGCGTATACAGGATAATTTGGAACTATAAAATATACGAGTACTTGTAAGGTTTGAGTATGTTCTCCCTTGTTCACTGGTATTAGGACACGTGATAAGTTCGTACAGAATGTAATAATTAAACTGGATTATTAGAAGAAGAATTAATTGGCTAGAATTATTCATAAGTGCAACATAACAAAATATTCTAAAAGATATTTGTAAGAGTTTTAGAAAAAGAATAAATTAATATATGTTGATGTCTACAATCTGTTCATAAACTTCATTAAGAAAATGTTAAATAAATCATGTTTAAAATAATCGAGTTTCGCAAAAGTACTTGAACTTTGAAAGAAAAAGTTATTACGTGTAATATACAATGCAAGTTTGCTGGAATTTAATGTTCATTCATTGTACAAAGAGACAGCTATCGCAAAGCTATCACGGATTAATTTTCTGATTAAAATACTCATGAAAGATCCAGATCTATTTGTTCAAGATACGATTGTATTCGAAAGAACCACTTGCATTTCTCAAAGTGTGTACGTATGTACCATGTATTTATACAGTGTTGGAATGTCTATGTTTGAATCTACTTAAAAGTATAATTTCTTCTCGTCGATTTATGAAATGTCTAAAATCTTACAGTTAGATTCAAACTTTTAATGTACTTGATTCTATTGTTAGTATTCATTATTATTATGATTTTATTCCAATCGTTTACTATCCCTAAATATTATATATATTTTTTAACTAATATTGAATTTTTTGATTAATATCGAGTTGTTTGGCTAAATTTTCTAAAAATATACGATAAGATCTATCTAAAGTATATGAATCACTCAGAAGCCAAACAGATGATTTTCTGAAAGTTTCTTAATTTCGTTATTACGTTGGTGTTTAATTTTTCAGAATCCAATTAATTAACATTGATACAGTTGATTAGTTTGGCTTCTGTGTGGCTCATATTATACAGAGTGTTACACACAGATGGGACAAGCGATACGAGTACGTTCAGTGCATCTTCAATCCTATCTGGATTTATTTGAATCTGATCATAGTTTTCCATTGTTGAAAAGATTTTTTAAGTTTGAGGAAAGTGTAGAAGGGTCGTTATTATTACGTGTGATTTCTCGGTTCAATTTAATGTTAAAGCTTTCCTTACATGATTAAAAATTATTTTGTTTGTTGGAGTAGAGGCGACATTTAAACAGTTGTTTATCTTTTTTATTTAATTTTGTGTTTGGCTTCTAAAACAACGAATTACTTGCTATCTAAGTTTTTTAAGTTGATAGAAATAGGAAATATATATTATTATATGATATACCACATAAGTGGTTCATATTATATTACTATTGCCATGCAAAATCGTTTCATATTAAGAAATATAATATACAACAAATTATCGTTGATATTCTGAAACCATAGTTCTCAAAGTTTATCTAACCTTTTGTAATTTTCTGAAAATCGCAAAGTAAACGGTTGTAAATCACAGAAGCATACATAAACTTTTCACTGCATCACTAACAATAGACGTTACGCAGTAAGATGAAAATGAACGACTGGAACTGTATGATAACGTTGTAAAAATTACAACAAGAAATTAAGGAAAATTTTCATAGAAGTTATTACTGGATACAGCTCGAAATCATAGTGATCCACGTTATTGTCATTTCCTCTGTTTCTAGAAAATACGAAAAATCGTAGAATAACGCTTGTATATAACTTAAAAAGTGCATCTCTGCAAGGTATGATATTATTCCTTCTTATTTCTTGCCTTACCTCGTACGCATTTTAACGCAAAAGTATAACATAGATTGTGTAAGGAAAATTGCAACACGTTAATGATACACATGAAAAAGCAATTAGCGTCTCTTTTTTGTCTTATCAGGTAATATCCAAGTTCCTCATCTGTAAGAAAGGCAACTAAAAAAGAGGGTAAAATACACGAGTCATTTTGTACGGTCTTAAAAGATCGAAGGGATTAGGAGAAGATTTGGGTAAAAGATTTCACGTATACCTTTGACGTTACTACGTATTTTCAACGTCATCCGTGCAGGTATAAACATCCGCAATTAGCTATAGTAATTAATACTATTTATCTGCAACTCAACGCAATACAAATTGCGTGGTGTTGATCATTTGTAAACATGCATTGCACCAGATCTCTGTTTTTATAGATAAATGACGACGCAAAAAGGCGTTATATCTGATCTGGCCGCAATTACCAACTGGCTGATTCATAACGCGCGGGCGTTCACGCGCGATCGTTTGAGTCGCTTTCAACGACTCGATCAATTTCCGACCAGAATGAATTTCGTACCTCGGAACACCCGCGTACGGACACCTTTATTGTTCCCGTTTTTTTTTTACTTCCTTTTCCTTTAATATTCTCAATCGACATCAAATCAACCTTTTTACTGATTACGAGGCCCGGATCTCCTTGAATTTTAGATCCTTGGATTAACCTTTTGGCCCGACAACAAATACCACTTTATACCGATCCGGATTATTAGATCGTTCTGTTTGGATTCGGCAATGTATACGTGGATGGGCCTGTGATGGCGATGGAGTGTCAAGAAAAACAAATGGACCGATCAAGTTTCAGTGAAATATTTCAAAAATCTATCAGGATTCGGTATAAAATATATTTTCTAATGTTATATATAGTGAAACATATCGCAATTATCTCGAGAGTTTCCACGATTTTTGTTCTATATGAAAAATTAATGTTCTTGCAATATGAATACACTGTAAGGAAAAGGCGTATCTAACGTTTTGGAACTTATGAATAAAAACGTACGATTTGAAAACATTTCTTTGAAAATGAATGACTGCGGGATTTCGCAGAATGCCTTCTTCTGGATCTTAGCAAGGTGAAAGAAGAGACAATGCACATCTTTAATTTTTGTTCTCGCCGACGCAGTTTTTACTTCTCAGTCCCTATCATACGTATTTTATTGCAAAATACGTTGCCTGTCCTTTACATGCACGCAAACTTGAAATAAAGAGGTATATCTTATTATACACATTGTCTCTTATTACTCCATATTGTTTCAGGCCAGTGGAGGAATAATTTAATTCAGTAAGGATGCGTATTATAAAATTGTTGTTCGAAGGTTTTCATAAGAATTCAAGAAGATGTAAGTAGAGTCACTTTTGCGACTTTATATGTAATAAGGAGACAAAAGGTGTTCGGTTCGCCTAACAAGATGTTTAGTGCATTTATTCATCAAAAATAAATACGTATGTACAAGATCGACATATTAAATTTGTCATTAAAATTGTCAAAATTATTAACTTGTCATCCTGAAATTAAACCTGAATTATTCTTCGAAATGATCGACGTGTGGTATTGACATTCGTTGAGCCAGCCGATTCGCCTCTGAGTGGATAAGGGAAGTCATTTAATAGCGTCATGAGAACTTGGAACGTAGAGAATGCGATCTAATATTAGTTTATCGACCGGAGTTTCGGGAACGCGTAAATTTGGTCGGGTCTGCAGTTTAGCTGATTCATCCTGCAGGTCTTCTGACGAGCGAAGACCACCGAGTCGAGAATTCCGGGTGAATCACTGACATTCAATACAACCGATAATCGCGTTACGATCCAGCACGATTCCGTCGTGCGTAGGCATCAAAACCTCTGTGAGGTTCTCTCAGGTTAGATCAGTTCTAATTTTACGAGTTATCGGTTTTAGCTTCGGGACATAGCGCGCGGAGTTCATTTTCGAGCCGTCAACTCGTTAGCTAGCGGACACCTCCGATGTATTGGTGAATTAGTCGCTGCTTAAGTAGTTATTACTATGTCTCAATTCAGAAGTCATTGGCTGACCGTAGGGCAATTAAATTAGCATCACCGGCCTCGATGGATCGTAACTTCCATTCAGTGGCCTACTCCTCGTCAGGTGTGTCATTTTTATACCTGCTGAATGAAAAGCACCGCTAGGTATCCGTTGGCTAAGCTACCGCCGTGATTTGCATTAAATCGATTAATTAAAAGGTGGACCGAGGTTGAGCCCGATTTATCGCTCGGAACTGTTCCTGGTGTTTCGTCGACGTGGAAAATTGTTCGTCTACATTTTTCGGCGTTTGCTAATAAATATTTAACGATACCGAGGCAAAATTTAAAGTTATTATTTAAAATTTATATCAAATCGATGGTTATAAAATGTCGTTTTTTAAAAGTAAAATTTTAATCGCGCATGCCTTTGTTTAAAGGAATTGGGTTAGTTATTATATTTACCAAAACTAGACAAGATTAAGTAAGTAATGCCTAACAAGTATGAAAGAATATTATTGAGTCTAATATTTTACATGCTAAGGAAAATATACTTATCGATGTAACAATAATTGTATTAAAAGGTGAATTGTAAATGAATAATTCAAATAACAATTTAAGTACTAAAGCTTTGTTAAAGTAGAATATACTTTAAAATCTTTGGGCGTGAGTATGATTTCTTCAAAACGATATGCGTTAAATCAAAGTAACTTGCACATAATTCAATGTGAATGTGAAAATATTTTAACTCTACAAAGTCACACAGATGAATAACAAGGAAATAATATAAATATTCCCAATTAAGTTAAATCATTCATCATCAAGCAGCCACTTCTCATAAAGAAAGGTGCTAATTTGTGCAGAGATAAGAAGTCTTTTCGTAAACGGGCCGCGTTGATAGCCTTTCCATCATCCAGTTTCTCCCGAAAGAAATATTCCTTTTTTTTTTTTCTTTTGCTTGAAAACCGATTGAACGGTCGTCTGACCGCACAGACACCGGTTGTCTCGTATTATCTTCAAATTAATTTCTAATCCTGCCATCGTCGAAGGATTTAATGGATGTACGGTGTTCAAAGGTTGGCAAGGCATGCGTGGTCGTATTCGAGATTGACCGCCGTAGGAAAGCAGGATTCAGTGTATGTTTACAAGGACTGACGTCATTTGCCTAGGGCGACACGTGTTGCCAGCCTGTCTGGCCCGGTCGTACCACTGCTGTGCTGGTCGTGATCCTTGATAACGAAAAAAACACCAGCTTCGATCCTTTGGAGTGTGCGTGCGCGCACGTATGCACCTCGAACTGCTGCTTTCGGTAATCAACACCTCCTCGTATACGAGCGTCTTCTTTTATACGAGCCTGTCCGCTTTGATGAAGCGATCGCGATTATGTTAAATCGATAAACGATAGGATTCGACGAGGTATACGGGTGATCAGAACGTTGAAGGAAACGGAAACCGTGGTAAGTAAATTCGTGCTGGTTGGCGCGAATACAGTATCACGCAATAAGATACGCCTCCATTCAGATTTAATACGTCGAGGAATGCGTTTGAGGTTACTGTTTTCGACGCTAATGAAAATAGGAAAAGGGCAACCTCGTTATTTATGACTTGGTACGATATTATGCATACACCTGCGTCGTAGAAAAGAACCGGGCATGTTTATGTGCAAACACGCATTTATCCGCGGTTACTTCATTCAGCTGCATAGATAATATACGTTTGCTTCGGCCAAATCAAATTCCGATTATGTGACATAAGAAGCGAGGAATCGAGACGGTTCGTCTGTTGTAATTGACGCTCCGAGTAGCAGACGAAGTGAAAGGAAAGAAAAAGCAAATCGTAGATTTTGATCGTTCGATTTTGAATATTTAAATTGAGAGAGGAAATCTCAGTTCGATCAGTTTGTGCGAAATTGATTTGAAGATAATTATTATCTTCTTAAACTTGGATAAGTAAAAAAGTATTTTGATATTATTTTACATATGTATATATTGTTTTTCTAAATTTGATGGAATTAGTACAACTCACGCTAATATTTGTGACACTGAATTTACATTAATTGTATCTCACATTTATGCTAATTTTTTACTTTGTCTATAGTTGGAAACACAAATAAGAGTATAATTTCTCGCAAATGGCATTGTTATCGTTTCTGTTGCAGCAAAAATGGATACGTACATGCAATTCATTACATATATTCATAGGTATGCATTTACCATAACCTCGAGCAGCTGCTGACCTATCATTGATGCAAATTAGTTGACTTACTTGCTACCGAGCATCATGGAGATAGTTTATAAAATCTTGCTACCATTCGATATGAACTATCCTAAGGTGTTGTAATAAATTTCATGTAAAAAATGGCTCTCAAAGATATAAATCTATTTAAGTATAAATCAAAATAAGAACTCCCATTTGCTGGGAAATCGTGGAACGCATTATACGTATAAAACTGATGCATTCAGATTAAATGCATTTCTTTCGTGCAATGTCGGAGATATATTGTTACATGTTTTTCGAACGTACCGTTGTTTACAGCGGAGCTGTGCAATGCGAAGAAGGTTGAGCCTGTTTAATTGCTTTCCGCATATTAGGATACGCAGTACGGATAATTCGCGACGGTAAGAAGTTTGCGAACAAAAATGGAAACCAGTGGACGCGTAGCGGTATAATCGCGTTGCTTTGCGCCGCGAACCGTTCGATTATTATTGCACGAAATAAGTCCAAGTGAAACCAAGATACTTTTCTTACTTCTTGTGCATCTGTGTTCATTGCTCACGACCGGGAACCGAAACGGTCGTCTTACTTATCGTTGCCGATTAACGATCCGTTGCAAGTTGCAAATAGTTGCTGTGCTGAACCGCAGAAATCAAAACTGTATTTATGATCGGGACACTGGATCATAACTGTCGGATTATAAGCCGATTTCCTTAATTATGATACGCCATGATGGAGGTGAGCCAGCGCTTTCAACATTCTCTCGTGATACATACATTGTGTCTATCTACGAAATCGTTTTACAGAAACGCAGCCATGTTCAGGTAATACAACTTGATTAATACCGATACGATATGAAATAGATTACGAGTATTTGTGGGTTTATAGGAAACTAGAATGTGCAAAAGTGTATAAAATACACGTGATCTATTATAATACGCCAAATATTCAAAGTATTTGTTGTAATATTTAGACGACGACGTAAATCTCCGCTATTTATATTCGCAAACGTATAAATTTGTCAATCTTTTCGTTTTTATCGAAATGGAAAATTAATTGAACAAATTTTGTTGGAAGGAATGGCGTCAAGATTTGTTATCGATACTTGGAAATCTGTAAATAAGAAGATATGGTCTTTAAATAAGATGTCGATAGTTTAAAATATGGTACTAAATTATATAAGAAAAGAACATTGACAAAGTTGAAAAATTGAACATCGTAAAAATATAAATGATGAAATATAATAGCTGATTGAAAAATTTGGTGATTAATACCGACGCTTATAACACTTTGTATGTAGAAATCCGTTTGTAACGTTTGAAAATAGACTAGAGATTTCTAAACAGTTTCATTTCTATTCAATATTTTTTATAAAACGATATTTTCATTGAATGCTTTTAAGAGGAAGTGTTCACGTGTGTCCCGGTGTTTTGAATTGAATCTTTGTGCTTTTAGTTGCGGTGCGGTGGTGCAAACATATTATTCATGAGTCAGTGATTTCGATGTGTAGGATGCAGCGAGACACGCGCGAAAGGGCAGCGACATAGACTACCAAGATCGAGACATTCTATAAATGATTCATGAGTAGAAAATGCATTCTTGCTAATTTAATTGCTGATATAGAATAATAAAAATAAAGCATTGACAGTGATGCATTGTGAAGCAAAACGATAACAAAGGAAGCTCTAAATTAAATGGATTTCAACACCGAACCTACTTTACAATTTCGATCAAATATTCATTTCGGAATGAACTCTGACGAATGCAATTTCATCACTTATGCATATTTAGTTTAACATACAGTGATATTAGATACTTGAATGCAATCAATTTTCAAATTATTGTCCCCAAACTTTTATGAAGATCGAAACATTATTTGTCATGCAACTTGTACATTATATTTCCATATATTGCATTGTATTCTTTTTTATTTTATTAAAATTCGATTTCTAGATATAATACAGCATATGTCACGAGAAACTTTATTCTTCTAAATCCACACCTTTATACCGACGAATAATACTACAGGGATGTAAACAGGTACGGTGCAACAATGGGAAGCTTGTACATACGTTGTTCGAGTTGGCCCCTATGTTAAATCGCGTTTCCCCTTTGCCAAACTTCTCTACAGTTTGCAAACCAAACCATTAACAGCAAGCTCTGGGTATTTTTCAAGTAGAATGAATTCTCCGCCTACGAACGGTGTCACTCCTCCGGGTTCGTCCCTCGAACTGTGAAACCGGGTCGTAAGGTACACGTAAGATGCAGTTATCGTGCTCTCGCCCTGAGCATTACCGTCGCGAATTTCGAGCGTAACAACGTATCCGTGCTGCCGCGATATAATTCTCGAAGGCCCGGTGCTGCGCGTACACGCGTCCCCGTAATTGCTCGTTCCGGGGGCGTTGCGATATATACTACCGCTCAAAAGTATCCTGACACTTGCTTATTTTCGACAACATGTATTTTATTTAGAAAATTACGAATAAAATCAAAGTACGATGATTTTATCCTTCGTAGCCATCATATAGCGGGCATTCCGTATCTTTTTGCACATTTCAATTTTTCATAAACGTATGGATAATCGTGGTCTGTTAGTTATCACAATGTAACGTTCTTTTAGACGAATGCAAAACGAAAAGACAAACTTTTGTCAATACAATCAAGGAAATGAATTGAATCGTGTAAATATAACGAATACCTTATTTTAGATATTTTTGAATATTATGTACATTATTATTAATTATTATGATTTTCCACAAAATTCATATTTTTGTGAAAATAGTTCAAGAAAGTAGTACTTGCACAGGGGTTTGAGTCATTTATCAAGTATTATAACAACTGTATATAACTGTATTTTGGGTATTTTATACATGTCCATGCAGTATGTATATTTTACGCATTTTTCTTGCAAATTTAAACACAGAAAAATTCGCATTTTATTAATTACTAATTCATTATTAACTTGCACGTTATTAATTTGTAATTGAGTCTGGTAAAATTCACGTACTTAGTGTTACTACATATCGTCCAAGGTGTCTTGGATACTTATGAACTGTAGTGTACGTGTCACGTCAGTTTGCGTCTGTGCTCGTGCATTTGGCGCACTGTGCTAGCAGGAAGAGAAGAAGGCCCTTTCATTTGTCGTGGAAGTGTTAATGGCCTGGCGTAAAACTCGACGACGACAATGCGGAGCGAAGCGACGTGTGGGCGCTCAAGATATGGGCCAGTCTGCCGCCCAAGACCGCCCTTATGCCAGTGTTGCTTGTCTTAATAACGACGCGCGATTATCTTCCTCGTTACAAGATACTTTCGCCGGTTTATTCGACCATTATCTAGAGGCAAACATCGAATTCCGAATCCGAGTATATCGATTTGTCTCGCTGGATCCCCGAACGCGTGTAATCGTTTCGTTCGCAGCGGGTAATTGTCTTGTCGAAGGAAACATTTATGATTTGCTCTCGTTTCCTTCTTTCCGTTTCTTCCTTAACTTGTCATTCGCTTTCACTTTCACCTTATGCAACTTTCTTTTTTTACGCACGTGAAATATTTATTTCAATCATGAACGTTGCTAGATGGTGATTTGCGCTTGGTGACAGGATGCGTAATAGTTTTCTAATTTAACAACGTACGGTGCATTATAAATAAGTATAGAACCTGTACTGTTCATCAAAATAGAAATGGCAGCAGAACAGAAAGAATTTGTAGGAATTCTTGTTTGTTGCAAAGTTATTCTCATTTATTATCATTTCCATCCTACTATTTGTTGGTGTCGTATCATTTCCTTTATAAGCGCTTATCGGCTAAACGCTTATTCTAATTAAACATTTTTTCGTTTTGTTCGCATTAAAACTTCGATATAATAAATACTTAATCCTTACCTGCTATGGAAGATACATTACCTAATTCCCTGGCGGTAATCGAATCAATAGAAGAACTTAATCTGAACTTACGAGTTACAATTACAAGATTGGTCCTAATTGAATTTAAAGGTGCAATTGTGACAACCTTTATAGCATCTCAGAGTTTTCCAGTCTTAGACAGTAATAATATGTAGTTCAACATTCTAAATTCTCTTTCAACTTACTACAACCACCACCAAAATTTCCCAAGCTTTCCATAAATCTCCACTTTGGACGCATCGTTTATCGTTCTACAGTCCCACACTGGCTTTAGACCCTGACAAAGCTTATAAAGCATTCGTTCCAGCAATTCGTTCGTTCAACTTAGCCAATACGATAAATTTCCTGTAAAATTAAAGCAAGTGCCGAGGTTTCACGCACGAGCGTTTGCTACCGAAGCGACGCGACGCTGTTTGAATCTCGAGAGGGTCAATCCTCCCGCTTACTCTTACTTTCTTCTCCCACCCGAAAAGCCTGAACGGGAAGAATGCTACGGCGCAACACGGGGTACGTTGGCGATTTCCAGCAGGCGACGATAGATCTACGTCCGCCCTCGGTTTTATACCTTTCGGGGACCGAGTTACTTCTGTCGTTTTCACAGCAGCCCTACGGACGTTGATTTAAATCGCAAGCAGTGCGCACGACCTTTCGCCGTGGAAGCGCTCCCATCAAAGATTGACGTCTTCATAATGCTCTTGTAGCAGTGAAATTGGTACCAAATTGGTGCGGCGAGTAGTTGGTCGCTCAAGTGAAATGGACAAAACTTTTTCGCTCGGGGACGAGCAGCACGTGGGCTAGTAGGCCACGTGATTCACCGGCCCGGTCGAGCGCATCGAGATGCGCGTACGCGCGATATAAACACGTCGATGGTGGGTATAAACTTCCGATTGATCGTAAAATCGAAGTAACCGCGAGTTTTGACGTACGCGAGGATGTGGTTCGCTACGAACTCGTAGGCTAGTAATGATGAACGTTGAAAACGGTCGTAAAATCGCGTACCTATTATACAGTCAGTCACGAAAGTCTACATACATCTATGGAATTTCGTGTGGCTGGTTAACAAAAGAAACTAGCAGTAATTTGTCACGATATCACTTATACTCGCATATCGATACAATTAGTAATTAACGTATGTTTTAAAGGAATTAAAAGAATTAAGACTAACTCACAAAAATCTTGGGATAAAATTACATTAAAAATGATAAAATCTTTAATTTTGTCAATGGCGTGCGGAGAGTAGCTCTTTATTGATGCTTAAGTAGGGAGAAACATACAAGATATTGATAATATTTCTATTAATCGTACTATCTTTATAGTTGGACGTAGATATAACAAGGGTTTGTAAATTTTATATGTTTTATATTTTTTTTACTTCTTTGTCTTTAATAAAGGTGAAAGTAGATAAATTATGTTACATTCTAACAATATGCTAACAAATTTGCAAAGCCAATGTTTTTACTATAACATTCTATATTTAATGAGTGATTTTGTGATTGACTGTATCCTTGTTCTATTTTGTCACTATGTTAGAGTGTATATGGATTATTAGAATGAACAGGCTGGTAATAAAACACGGAGAATGATACTGCTTCAAATACTAATCTTTTCTCCAAATAATATTATAAAACTTTTAGGAATAATTATAGAACTATGACAACTTTAAGGAATCATTTGTATCCAACTGTACAAAATATAGGAGAAATAAAATAATCGTAGAATAAGTTTATATAACATACGCTACCTCTGCTCCATATGAAGTCTTGGTTGCTCGTAAAACCAAGAAAGAATCATTCGTGCGGATATATGAAATGACATACGTCTCTCGTAAACGATATAACACAAAGTCGATAGACGTTGAACTAGAATCGATTGTAAAACGCAGCTCGCCGTGTCCCGATTCCCGTCGAGCGTACGCCTCTAACCCTTTCCTTTCAGAACACCTCGTTGCGTGAGGGACAAAGATTACACCTCGTGGCATGGCACACACCGCGAAATACCCGGCCGTCTATATTCATACGACTCATAAATGCGAACGACTCACGGACGTCTTCTAAACGTTTTCGATGCGCACGATCTCGGGTTACGTTCGCAGGACCTGCCTCGGGACTTTTGTGTGTACTATAGTTTGCGAGAATAAGCACCTACCGATGATTCGGCTGTATAATGATCGGCCATATGCGAACAAAGAACAGGAGTCGCTGCACGGAACCACAAACCGGTGATTCTATTTACATGCACACAAGAGCAAGTATAAGAAGAGCTTCGGAATACCGAAGCTTAACTATCGCGAATTATGGGCACAAGAACAATTTTGATATATAGTAAGGTAAAAAATATTTTGATTTATTTAATTTTTTATTAAAATCATCGAGAAGAATACTAACGTCATGATAACTAAAAAACGTATGGAATATAACGGATTTTTAAATTTCCCATAGATGTATAAACATTTGCATTCTAATTATTAATTGATTTTTGCATACACAATTATTTTCCATTCACCTCTGCAACATTTCCAAGCATACGATGTAGATTTGATAAAAAGACACTTCTTTTCTCCTTAATGTTGCAGCAGACGTAGAAATGCAAGTTTATCTGTTCCAGCTACGTACATATATTCGTCACGCATACCAACAGTACACTACTAGCCTCGCTAATTCAATTCACTCAAAGCGTTTTATATAGCGGATATATTTTTTCCTAACAGTATCCAACAGCTATGGTATTGCATCAAAATATTTTATACAAATCGATCTGCACTGCACCATTACCTCGGCCGCGTTATTCTGGGTTCTTATGCGCGTCATTAAGGATTTTTACAACAAATGAAAAGTTATCAATCGACATCGTTTGTAATTCTTGTCGAGCATATCGCGTTACGATCACGAAGTTACATTTGCTATCCTATCTGTTACGCGGAGCGACCTCCCTTTCTGCAATTTATCACGCATAAGTTGCCATGTTGGTTTCTGTTTATAGAGCAGGAACTAGTTTGAAAATCCAGCGATGTCGTTAGCCGTCTCTTGACACGCAGTGACGCGCCAAGCAAAATCCAAAGACGGTGCTTTACCACGCGAGGGTTGATTCACTTAGGGATGATGTAGTGCAATCGTGGTCATAATTGCTCGTACGCCCGACAATCTCTTTTACGCGTATTGAATCGCATGGTAGATCTGCACTCAACACTAGTGTACTCGTCGTGTTCGTATTGTCGACATTGGTGTACGTACGATTTGTCAGAGGCTAAGGGCTGTCCGACACTAAATAGATTGAAATTACCTTACGGCAGCAGGATATGTAACGAGGGCAAACGAAAGTGCAAATATTTTGTACAATTTATTATATTACTCTATATATTATAGAAGGAATTATTTCAAGTTATTTCAAATTATTTTGATTATTCCTTTGCTGTAAATATATATATATATATATATATATATATATATATATATATATATATATATATATATATATATATATATATATATATATATATATATATATATATATATATATATATATATATATATATATATATATATATATATATATATATATATATATATATATATATATATATATATATATATATATATATATATATATATATATATATATATATATATATATATATATATATATATATATATATATATATATATATATATATATATATATATATATATATATATATATATATATATATATATATATATATATATATATATATATATATATATATATATATATATATATATATATATATATATATATATATATATATATATATATATATATATTGTAAGAAAATTATCAATGTTCGTCGATATTTGTTTGTTGACGTTTATGCAAATTTACGTTGTTATAAACGTAATTAAAGAAATAGAAGATAAGCACAGATTTGTTACACATACCAAATGTTGCAATGAATATTCTGCTTTGGACATTTTTGTATGTATTTTGGTATACATATGTTTACGTATTTAGATTGTAACAACAGTACTGTAATATAGCAACGATAAATTTTTAAGCCGTTAAAGTAATCATTTCGACATATGTTCGAAAGTGGTCTAAAACCGGATCAGGTTTATAATTAGTGATCCGTACCTTAGATATCTTATTTTGGAAAACAGAAACCAATTAGGAAGTAGGACGTTCGGACAAGAAAAGACGAGTTTGCAAAATAGTTTCATTATGTGCTAGAAATGTAGCCCAGTCACACGATAAACGCTACTTCTAATGGCGGGAAATAATTAGTATCGCAGTCGGTGTTGTCAATAAAAAAGAGCAACATAGTTGTCCATACCAATGAGGAAGGTTGTGTCGCAATCTGTAAGACTGAAGCCTAATAGAATCCACTGGGACGTAAATTCACCTGTTACCAAACGTAAAGTACGTGCTACACTGATATTCCGAGAACTTATTGCATGTTTTGTTTTTGCGCCCCACATTAACGTAGCCGCATTACTAAAAGTAAAATGTAACCTTTCGTACTGTTCAATACTGCAATGTTACATTTTATTGTGCAAAAGTTTATTTATATTACTTTAATTATTATTATTATTGTGGTATCAATGGAATATGGTTCCGAATGTTTATGAAATAAATTAAAAAATCTATCTGTATTCTATTATCGTTGTTCTGAACTTAAAATGCTTATTATTTTACGGTTTTTCCTAAGAGGATCTAGAAGGCATTTTGTTTAAGAAGGTATCTTACTCTTTGAATAAATTAATGAATAAACCTGTTTGTAGGGATGTAAAGGCGACTTTAGTATTCTGCAATTTTTAAACAACTCCACTTTGAATGAAGTTTCTTTATTTTTAATTTAAGATTTTATACATATTTGTTTATATTTTGCATGCATTTCTAAGATAAAAAAATATGAATAGTTTTCATTCAAACTCGAGCTGTTACAAAATTACATTTAACGTCTCAATCTTCATATCAAAAGCGACAAAATAATAGAAAAATTAACTTCTCTCAGCACAAAAGAATCTATTCCCATCAAAAACCGAAGTTTAATCATCTACGAAGAGTCAGAAATATTTCCACATAAAAACGATCACATATTCAAATATAACATTTGCTTCGTATTAAAAAATGTACGCAGTCCAATTCATCCACTCCATACTATTTCACTTCCAACAACAAAGTGGCGAACCTTTACACCAATATAACCGCGTTACCCCACAAGAACAGCACCTAGTAGACCTTTAGTAAACCTTAGCATGAGTTGCAAAAAAGAGCAAGAAATAAATCAATCGTCGCTAACTGGTTGGCAGAGAAAACCGATAGCTGCGAGTATTCGGCTTGTGAGTAGGACTTTAAGGAGTCCTGCGGTAGCGTGGGCGTGCAGACGGACGCGAGATGCACCAGTGGGGCGAAGATGAGAACGGGTATCGTGAACCGACGGTTCACCGACAACGGGTTCGCCAAACCGTCGCGCAGATGAGTCCGGACCCGAGAAACGGAACACCTGAGCTTTCGTCCTACCTCTGCCCGGCCCTTCACTTCTTTGCCCCTTTACTGCCACCTCTTCTTCTTCTTCTCAGTCTTCTTCCTCTTTCCCCTCTGTTTTTTTCTTTCTCTTCTTCTTCTTCTTCTTCCTCCACCTCTTCTTCTTCTTCTTCGTCTTCTGCTGTTGCAGCTTCTTCTGAGCCACTATCCGACCCTCTTTCCCCTCGACTCTCTTGCTTCGTCTCTTGCTCGCTTTGGAGACCAAACCCGCGTGAGGACTGCACTCGCCGAGGAAGGATGGCTTTGCACTAACTCACCCACGTAGGACGCGCATTTCCGAACTCTCTCGTCATCGACCCTTTTAGCTCGAGCCGCCTTCCACTTTGCGGAGCTCCTACGAACAAGGTCGTACCCACCGCCGAGGATCGATCGAATCCTGGAGGGTGTCACCTGGTCCGCGGGCCAAGGTCCGATCAAGGTTCCGATCGTTCAAGAAAAATGCATGCGTCATAAGGTACTTTAGAATGGAAAGCTTCCCGGTACTTGCACTCGGAATGGTTCTCTCAATGACGCAGCGATGGTTTACGGAGGACTTGTTTAAGGGCGATTTTTCTTCGTTCATAACATAATATACATATGAATACACTGTACAGTGTTTTATGTGCATTGTTTTAAATATTAATGTAATATTCGAAACGTATGGTGCTTTAATTGACCCTGCAGCAACCCTAGAATATTTCTATTTCAATTGTACTCGTTCTCATTTTGATAAACAAGAAAGGTTTTCGATGCTTTGAGAAAACTTTAACACGAACTTGAAACGAGAACTAATAAAATATGTTTGAACGTTAGAAAATTACAATTGCATCAAAATTGATTGAAGGAGAAGTGGCAAGATCAAACTACTAGGAGACGTATCAAATAAGTTAATCATAGAAACTTTTGTACTATGTATTCTCTTTACTATTATAAATACGCTTCTTTGAAATATGTTAATTCACACGAATCAAAATAGTTTTGTTACAAACGGGTAACACACTTATTTTCTGACAATTAAGATGTTTATTTAAATCAATACGATTGCTTATCGTTTCGAAATAGTTCGGACGACTTACTTTGCTCCGCTTTGAAATCCTCGCACGCTAGAACCGAGTTTTATAGCGACACGTGTTTCGAGATCATTTCCCCGGCACCACTAAACGTATTAACGCGTTTTATGACGAGGACCCCTTTTTTCGGGTAAAGGCGAGAAGCGAAGGAAAGAGTTACGAAGGTCGGCAGATTTATTCCCACTTAAGACGTAGAGGCGGTGTTCGAGAAGCTCGTAACAGCTTGAGATAGGACTGGCTTCGTCTACCTGCCAACACGAAATTGCTTGTTGACCAAACTGGGCAATAAAAGGAGTCTATTAAAGCGATGTCGGGAATACGTAAGATTATCACGGCAGGACTAAACGATCGTAATCGTTTGTCGCTTTGATCCTATCTTCTTTTTGCACGGTTCCATGAAGTATCCATTCAAAGTGTCGAACTTCATAAATCAGAAGAATAATACGAGTTTACATATTGAAGAAGATTAATCACCTGTAGGTAGACCATTCTAACTTACCATATAGAAGCATAGATTGTTTTTAATCTAGAGGATTAATTTATTCCGATAATATATTAACGATCTTCACGAATTCAAGTTACGAAATCTTGCACTAAAACATTTTAATATACATACAATATCTCGTAGAGAATATATTACAAACTTATTTACAGCATAGTAGTTGTTTTTTATTCTAAAAAAAATTCCATCATTTCGATTTATACGTTTATCTCATTTTAAACTGAAAGAAATTTGTTCGTTAAGGAATTAAAAAAAGTACGGAAGTACGTCATAATTCCTTTAATACTCTGTGCAGTCGCTGTTGTCTGACCGACATCCGGTTCAGCAGAGACTAACAGGTGCAGACTTCAATTTATATGTAAACAGTCTTTTGTGTTTCACGCGTTTATAATATGCGCTTGATTTTTGATTGAATGGCGTTTATATTTCTTTATAGAAGATAAAGGAGTTACTACATACGTTGCGAAAAGTCGATGTAAAGAGATAATACGAATAAATATTATGCGAATCAATATGTCGATTTATAATCTACTTGATCGCAATGCCTGACAGTAATCGCTATATTCAACAGCACTTAAGATAAGACGAGATTGCATCACATAATTTCAGAATAAATTGATCCACACTATGTTTTGTTTAACTTTCTCTATTCTAAATCATGATTAACGTAAAATTTATTCAGCATCATTAATTATTGAACAAGCAGCTGATCGATTCATCAGAACATGATATGTGATCTTATCGGTGAATATTAAAATCCTTTATAAAAGAATATTAAATAAAACCCTTAATTACGATACTGTCAATAATTTACAAAAAGAAGTCATGTTTTAATATTCTTCTTATACGAATTTTGTAACGCGATACATTATATATATTATTACACTGTATTTACACTTATTTATGCTATCTCCTTCTAATAAATAAATTTATCAAAACAAGATTTCTTTATTGAAACGCCGAACACCAATTACGTACCTAGAGAATGTAGGATTTTATACGAAATGGCGTTGGATCGATTTCTTTTCCAATTACCAGAATGATATTTGAATATTAAAAGCACGCGGAAAACAATTTAAGAACACGCTTCAACCTTTGTTACTTTTAAGTATAACAACAAGATAACGCATTTATAAATAGCCCAAGATCGATAGCCCCATTCTAGATTAAAAATCGCATTCCAGCAGGACCTCTCGTTCTCAACGAGATAACCTCGTTGACCTGTTTCTGCATCGCGAGTCCCGTGCGTCGTTTATCGCGATACTTTAAAGCTCGATTCATCTGCGAACGTCAAAATTCGCCTACGCCACAGCGCCATAGGTATTCTCAATTGCACTGTAGTTGGTTTCGCGAACGGTATCCTGGGCACCGGTTTCGCGTATAATTTAGAAGCGTGTCCTCCGTGTATCATCGATTTAATTCCTGCTACGCGATACCGTCGCGTGCTGTCTCTGAACTCTCTCGACTCCCATGAGCCGGCGACTATCTCGAGGCTTCGAGTCCTCTCGTCGAGACCAGAGCGCACGAGGAAAAGGAAGAACCTGGCAAGACGGATAGAGCTTGTCCTATCGCGTACAGCGCAAAACAAATGGTACCGGGGGCCGCCTACGTTCCCTTCGGCGTTCAACGAATTATTCCCTCTGTCTTTTCGTTCTACGCCACTGCGCGCACTAATGATATTTCGCGACCCGTACGCTCGTTACGGCATCGATAATCCTTTACGACGCGCCTGACGGATGAGTTATCCGTCCACGATCGTGTTTTTTAAATTTTCGAAAAGATAAATCTCTTTTTTTAATATTTAACGGTCGAAAATCTCAGCTATGGAGGCATCAATAGCAACGAAAAGTACCTATCGGCATATCATTGTATTCAATATAGCGTTTAAATATTAATTAATCGGGTCCAATTTGATGAAGCATGAAGAAAAGACGTAGAACATGGACGTAGGAAGATAGGGATGTATGACAATTGTTCTTGCAGCAATTGAAAGAGTGTGTGCTTCAGGTGCAGCAAGAAATATTTTCTAAATGTAAGAGAGAGTGGCAAGAACACTTTACTTGCGAAATCAAATGAAAAGATAGTTTCGATATGAAATTATTTGGGTAACGAATTGAATTGTTCTTCTATAAGAGAAACGTGGATTATCATGGTTTTCATATATTCATATTCATGATAATTGACATTTTACGTGAATGTAATTCTTTGAATATCATTTTTCATTAAATATCCCCATTTCAATTCAAGCAACTTGACTAATCTGAATGAAACTCAGCAGCTGTAACAACGGAGAGGGTAGAATGTATTAAGATGCACGATGAAGTATCAAGTTATGTGACAATCATGGCTATGTTAAGGTAAGTACGTATGGAAGCGTGGGACGCGAACAATTTCATGTTCAATCATAAATAATGCGACTCTCGCAAATGATTCTCGTACGTATGTATGTAGCGTAATGGTGAAGGGCAAGAAATTAGAGAGATGATTCGTGTCAAGAAGAAATCCTCTAGGTGCAGTGGAGTATTAATAGACGTTGGACTAATGCAAACATTTTATATTTTTTTGTATCGCAATAACGGTAAAGTACAGAATTTAAAAAACAGAACTCAACAAAATTTATATTCCTTATAATATAAATTGACTGCGGATTTTTATCGAAATTCATATTTTGTGAATATACCTATAGATATGAAAATTGTTTATAAAGATGTGGGTACAGATTTGGCTAAACATTCACAGTCTAATTAAAATAGATGAGAAGGCGCGTTATGAAGAATCCAATAGATCGACGATATATTTTTGTGTCTCTAAAAATTAATAAATTTATTAGAGTAATAACGATTCCGAGACAATTGTAAAGGTGAAGAGGAGAGATAAATTAGAACTTTAGAGGACCAGGCGCTCGTGTATTTATAAATCTTTGTAACTAATTGAGCTATCTCCAGGATGATGTCATGCGTTTTCACATTCAGCATAAATCGTAGGCAAGAGTTAAGTGTCTGTTGTAACGCGACAGTCGTACGTTTCTTGATATTATTATGCGTTGCACAGCAGTTGATACTAACTCGTAGAGAAGCTGCATACTCTCCTTCAGATCGAAAGGCCAAGAAATAAAGCTCAATGAATTAAAGACAGTAGTAAACGTCTCAAATGATGTAATCGACGAATGATGATAGAAATGCTAAAAAATCGAAATATACCTACACTATTAAGACATTCGATAAGTAGATAAATATAATTCACATAGGAATTACTCAGTCTGTAAAAGTATTGTTACGCAGATTAGAGTTTGTACTTTCTTTTATCAGTAATGCCAGATTATCTGAATTGATATTTATGAGATGAAATTTATTTTTATTTTATCATATTCATTCAAAATCTTACAATAACTGCAAGGAAGTTACGAAACAACGGCACTGTCAAGTAACAAAGTTCATGAACATAATGTATATTGACAGCTTTTATAGCATTTTTGAATACATTAAAATAGTATACCTATACCTTCGATATTGCATTCGTGCAACTTTCCGGCCATAAATATTAGAACATTTATATCTGCACAAACTGTGATATCTGGTACAAGTTAAGTCTTTTTACTACCTTTATTATATATATACACTGTACGTACCTTAGAATGTAAAATATTAAATAAAGTAATATTCGTTAAAATTTTCTGATGTATCCTAATTAGACAGGATTGTATTTGCTAGTATTTGCTAAGTAGTTTACATAGTTTCTAAATCTAGAATACATATACATTTTGTATATACAACATCTTCTACCGAAATACTAATAAACAACCTCTAAAATTTCGTCAACAGCAAAAATAAAAATTGCAGTAGCGCTTGTATACTCTTCAAAGTTTTCCCTCGCAAAGTACTTGTTGCGAAGTACTCGAAGCGTCAGTCGGACTTAAAAAAGATATTGAACAATCGCTTTCGCAGTCCCTTAGGCATTTGTCAGGCTGACTAGGGTGCTTTGTCAGTCGAATTCACTTGACCAGTGTATAAACGTGCACATAGAGTGTACGCGCGAAAAAAACGTAGACTCTTACAGGCAAGTACGTGTCCGAGAAGGTACGTGTCTATTCGAGCGTGTCACGACGCGTGTATTCATGTGCATGCTAGACACTTGGTAACGCCCGTGAGATCGCTTATTGGTTGCCAATCTCGTCGGTTTTTGCCCATAAGAGAAATTCGCTCGCGCGGAGGTGTGGTACCAGTTTGTCGGCTAGATTTACGAGGAGACCGCCTTGAAATTATTGTCGCACACTCAGCGCCGCGCGCGGGCCACGGCTCAGGAACCGCGAATAATGTGCGCCGACTCGTTGCAAAAAGAAACACCAATAAGAACGGTCGATTTGGACTCTTTGCAAAGAGTCTTCGGTCAACCTGTTCTCATCGAGTGCAACCCTCCCTGCACCCACCCAACCCCTCTCTCAAACACCGGAATGAATTCCGGATTTTTTTTCTAGATGGGACAATACTATCGTGATCGAAGGTGGATGCTCGAGGTTCGTGCTATAAATTGCGATATGCAAATTTAATAAGCGCGCGCGTTGAGCTTCATCGTTCCTTGCTACGTTGGTCTTCATTGCACCGCCGCGGTACAGACCTTATCGGAACAGTGTCACGAGCAACTCCCGATGGATTATTTCTTGTAAGGAAATAACGTCACTTAACCTGATTAGAAACCTTTTGTAGAAACGTTTTCCTAGAGATTGCGTGCGGTTTTTTGAAGCTAGTGGTAGAGATATTCGAACTTCGATATATCGTGACTTATGGTTCTTTTTAGTCTCACAAGATGTATAATGTTGTTCTAATCTCATTGAATAATACAGCCTAGATCAAACATAAAACTGATAAAATTGTTTTCGTAAAATATCTTATATTGGTTTTGCATGGAGACATTGAAATTACTTTATTTTTAACATTATTGTAGTAAGAGGACATTTCTAACAAAGGAGGAGCTTATAATAAAAACTAGCTTTGGTTTATTCTCTTTCAATCGTTGTCATTCTACTTAGATATGGCAGGCAGTGTAAGCAACAGATGGATACAGACAGCATCATAACAATTCTTAGTCATGCAAAACTTTGTAACTCTTATTGATATCGTTATTTGCAATTTCCAATAAAAATTATAATTTTATAATAATGTTACTTCGACTATATTCTAAATCGTATTAATTAGAAATAAATGTTTTTACGAAATATTCGTAGAAACATTATCAAGTTAGATGATTGTTCTCTAAGAAGATTTATTCACTGTCAAATTATATAAATTTGTCGCGAAAAAAGAATTAATGCTTACATATTCGAAATTCGATAAATAATATTTTGTCATGCAAAAGTAATTGTCCTTCGCGACGGGCGAGTCAAGATCAATCATCAATTTAATTACAAATCTTCAGCGACTGATGAATTGTCTGGTCGGAAAGGCATTTTTCTCTTTAGACTTTCCGGAGAGGAAAGATTCGAAGGTTACATGGAATTTATCTCGGTTGTAAATGAAATAAGATACTCGGTGCGTTCCACAGGCACAAAGGTAGCAAGGCGATCTTACTTTCTTAATTGCGCTGCTCTACTCAAGAGTACCAGTATATAATTCTCCTGATTACCGTCCAGGACGATTAAAAAAATATGTTTTTATTTCGCCAAAGCGGATCGTAAATTACACATACATAAGCAATTATATATTGCAATGAAGTAGCAACGTATCTTTACGCGGTCCGGATTACGAAGACGCGATTTTTAATTATATAAGCAGCGCATGCAAGAACGAGCAAGGAACCTCCGCGGTTGTTGCCAAGCAAATTGACGCTAGCCAAGAGAAAATAGACACGGGTATGCAATGGCTCACGAAAGTATAACACTTATCATAGAAAACTTTCATGTACGTATTGTGCGTGTTGTATAAAACATTTTAAAATTTCGTTATCACTGTAATAAGACACGACTACGTGTTATGACTACGTTGGTAAAACTTGAAACCAATCTGGAAATGTATATAAAAATTACAAGATATTGACCAAAAACATATGTTTAATAAAGAAATTAATATACAAATTGCGCGAATAGCCGACGTAAATGTATTATACGTGTTAACTATGATTTTGGAAAATACTAAGGTTTATTAATATAATTGACGATTTAAACTATTCTATAATTTCTATACACATCTTCAGATTTTTAAGCTTCACCAATATGATCATGATAGTCAAACAGTCCTAACAGTGGTATGCAATGAAATTTCAAAATGTTTCGAATAACACGCATAATATATTCATAAAAGGTGTCTACAAGTGTTGGGATACTTTCGTGACTCACTGTATGTATATACACTTTCGTATAGAGGGGCGTATGTAAGTACGTTGTCCCGTAACGAATCTGCAACTTCTCCTTCGATCGAGTTCACCGCCACCGCGATCTACTCACAGAACTCGCTGATAGACGTAATTATATCGTATCGACAGCAGGCGTGACTGACCCGCGCAACGTGCGACGCTTTGTGATTTACAGTTGCGCCGCTTGAATTAAATGCAATTAAGTCGCGGTAAATTACGCGCACGTCCCCGTGAACCGGCCAGATAAATCACCGTTGTGTTTGTCTTTGCGTGTAATCGCGGAGGGAGAGTAGCCGCGGGAGGAAAAAAGCTCGCGTTGAAAGCGAGAAAGAGAAAGAAACATTCGAAAGGAAAGAAACGAAACGGACGCGCAGAAGGAACCAACGATACAACAGGAATCGCTGGTCGGCCGTCTGCCCTTCGGCGGCGCGCACAATGCGCGTGCATCCGCGCCGTTCGCTTCGCTATATACCTAGAATCTCTAGAATGTGTACAGGGCCGTTCCACTCTTACGAGAGAGGGTGTGTACGCGCGTGCTCCAACCCCTCTCTCCGTTCCCACTCCACCAGATAACAGGTACTTCACGGCACTGGCTCGTTAATTATAAGGAGAGCGAACCTATATTTAGATATCGTTTACGGAATCTTAAGGGATTCATTTTTCTCCTTGGCTGCTGTCCGTTCGTACTTTTGCTCGAAAAGTAATCTGTAACAGATACTAATTACGTTTGTACGCTTCGTAAATTTTACTTTTTTTAGGGTTCAAAGTATTTGATCCTGATTAGCGGCGAGGGTTTATTTGCACGCCCGATATTGCAATTAGGTTGCAATTTTGAAGCTCCTTTCGTGGAAAAGAAAGGTACATGTTAGAGTTTGGTAAAGAAGTTTATTTCTAATTACCATTAAAGATAATTCGTGTGAAATGTTTGTGGTAATTTCAATAGTCGCAAAAGGCGATAATACATACGTACATATACATGTATATGTAGGGGATAGGTATACATGTACCTAGAGGATAGGGTATAGATACGTATCTTTTATCCTATATTGTCACATGAATAATAATATAATTGCCTTCTTCTTATTAAATAATAATAAAATGGAATAAATAATTTGATATAGTATTTGCATGCTATGAAATGCAACAATGAATACGTACGTCCATGCGAAGTTTAATTTCTTTGGCAATAAATCAGTAACCCTTATTTATAGTTGCTGAGCAGTGGACTACCATGGAATGTTCAATGAATAAAATTATCATTAGTGCTCATAAAACTATAATTAAATATACAAATATCAACTTCCTATTAAGTTGTGGCTTTTTGTTTAATCCATATTAAAAAATATTTTCCTTCTATATTTTTATTTATAATACGCATCATAGAAATACCATTTAATGGCATAATATTTCGTATATCATTTAATGATTATATCGTGATTATAACGTTATTTTTATATCACTTATCTAATTATATATCATAATCAAAGATTTATTTTACATTAACATATTATATATTCAGTATAACCAATTTATAACCAAATGAATGATATGTAAAATTATTTGGGCGAAGAAGAAATCTTTTTCAAGATCTACGTAATATTTCATATATTTCATATATACCTAATCTACCTCGCGTATAAATACGTAATAAATTTCGCAATATTTGTTATTCCATTTACATACATCAAAGCTGGGGCTTGGGAAAGACAAGGAAAGGTGAAGGCAAAGAACACGAACGAAATCGTAGTAATATTGGAAATTTGTTAATGACGGTGAGGTCATCGTTAGTAAGTTAATAAGGTCGCGTGGGCACGTCCTGGTAATAAAGTGCACGCTTATCCGGGCTCATCCTTCAGACCTTGCTCGCGTTAGCAGAGCACCTAGTCGCCATACCTTCTCGTGCCGCTGTCCTCTCTTACCATTCTGTTATATACTTCAGAACCTCGGCCTTAATTTACATATCTTTGTATCAATGCTACTACCTTGCTTCACTGGCGCATACTTTCAGCGACGTGCAGCGGTTCACATTTCAGGACTCGAAAGGCTGTACTGGTCAATTGAGTTAAGGAGAATCTAGAAGAAAAAGAAAAAATTGCCCTACAAAATATTCCTCTACAAAAAAGGAGAATCTTATTCATATTCCTTATGGAATATTATCAAAAATTGTTCAGCAGGAATGTTTTCTTAATAAATTCTTCGTTCGCGTCAATTAACAAACGCTATTAAGTTGTAGTAACATCTTGTGATATAGGAATATAGTTTTGATGAAGAATATTAATATTCGTATATGGAGGAATCCACAACTTACTTTTACATTTATTATATAAAAGAATTATCTATTGTACTATATACTGTTATCTTTTTCCTTCTTAATATACAAAAATTAATGCACTAAAATAGAGACACAAGAGGAACTGCACTAAATTTTCTCTACGTTAAGAAAATTTACTTTCACGGCAGCAAGAATCCTCCCACTTTATCGCCCACCCGTTCCCCATTTCATCCGAATAGCAACGTTTATTAATTCTACGATCTACCTATATCTACTTATTTATTTTTCGAAAACTTTATCTTATTTAAGATTATTAAATTGCAAGTGCAACACCAAAGCTTGGCCTTTATTGAATCTTTCTGATCATTGGTATCTCTATACATACTTTGCCATTATTGAATCTTTCCGATCACTTCTATCTCCGTACATACTTTGCCATTATTGAATCTTTCCGATCACTTGTATCACTGTACATACTTTGCGTGTAGGTGTTTAGAGTAAGCCGGCGAGCAAAAGCAGCAGTAACATCGTAAAGTATATTTCAATATCCGTTTAACCGAGACGATATCTTTGTACTCTATTATACGCTTGATAATTGACTCGCTATCAGCTTTGCTATTGTCCATATTCAATTTTATATAGTGGTTTCTAACTTGTAAACTTCAATAAGCAATATTATCTCTTTATTTATAATAGTTTCATAGAAGTAAATTCAACTATCCTATCGAAATAATATTTAGTATATTATGTTACTATATTATACTGAATATATACTATTAATGTAATTTACTGACTAGAAGGGAATTTTATTTGTATGACATAGTTAACTTGACAAATATGTCAAGTTCTCTAACCAACAAGATAACCAATATTGTCGTAATTAATATTTTTGAAACGTTTAAGAACATGGCAACACCACATGTTTAACTACAAAATTCAATAGAATTTTAAAATTGCTTCCTTACAGAAAAGTAATTTGCCGTACCTCAGCTTTGTGGTTTTCATATGAATGATATTCATCAATACAAATTTCAAGAATAAAATTATATAATCTTTTATTATAAGATTTTCCAGTGAACTTAAAACCTAAGAGAAATATTACAAAATTTATTTTATGTAATACATACCTAATGGAAAATATAAAATATCTGTTTTATACGCATGTTTTACAAAAATAATGACTTTTTGCTCCGGCGCGCAGTAACATCGTAATTTTGTTATTATCTCTGCTCGAGTATAATCTATAAATATATTAATTACATTACATCTACATCCAGTTAATTGTTAAAAACAAAAGAGTGTAAGAATTATAATATGATAATAACTAATTTATTAAGGGTACTAACATTTTATTTATATTGATATAAATATATCAAACATTTTAAAAGTAGAATATTTCTGTCGCCAGAAATTGCACAACTAAGGTGGTAACTGCGTTCTTTAAAAGAAACAAGCTCTTATAAAATCTTTCGGTACTTACGTTATATAGCGGGACAATAAATTACAACTATCCGTATGTGGAGCACACTGTACGGTTAATGCACTTGGTTAACAAATGTGTTGACATCGATAATCTGACAAACGAGGATCGTGGGAAGATAGACTATAAACATGTAGAAACTAAGAATTATTAGTCAAAGAACGATGTATAAACCTGTATCGTAAACGGCAACTACTTACCATTGCAAAAATTATAAGATCGCTGGAGCAGTTTTTTCCAATTTTTGTCTAAGTTATTTAGTATTTAATCCTACGATATAGGTATTTAAATAAATGTATATATTTTTTAAATACATCTACAAATGTAATATTTAATTCAATAACTATTTCTTTTTATAATATACCTGTTTTCTTTTACATTTTATTTGAATAAATGATTTTTTTGGAAAATTGATAATCAGAAAATAATAACTTTTTAGAATAATCAATAATCATAAGATGTCGCACGTTAGAATAAACGTAAAATACGCCCACAAAATGTTCGTATTCGCAAAAAATTAGTCCCACGTGTATGAAACGACAAATTATGAATTCAATGGCTTTTCCTTGCAGCTTTCACCACTCATGGTTTGCACTTCCGGTATTTTAATGGAATCTCTTATTGCACTAGGATCGAAGTTCAAGAGAAATCGTACCTGATTTATCAAATGTTGCCCAATTCACCTGCGATCTAATCTTATATGGATCGATATATTTTATATTGATATATCTACATTAGTTACGGAATATTAAGTGACCTTAACGTACGTTTGAATTATACTGGAGTCAGTGGATTCAATTAATCGACTGTCATCAATAAAGTATTTTATGGCGAGGTTGTTTCTCCCATTTGCACGTGTGCTGCCCACTTTCTCACGAGTTACCTACTCATAGGATGCTTATTTCCTCTGTAGTTCTTATAAATGATGACCGATTACTTTTTTCAATTCTCTACACGTATATTTTGCCTCTAATGATTTCAAATCAGACGCAAATAAGAAAATCAGGTTTGCACGAAATATTTGAAATGGAATAAACTTCAAACTACAAACAATGTCAAAAGAATGGGATTATGGCAGCTGTTAAATAATTTTTTAACTTTAACGCGAGTTGAAATGTCCAAATAATGAAGTGGTCATCTTTTTCCAAAGTGCCGTTCGAAATATGAAAACAAAAAGTGTCTGCTTTAAGAAAATAATATTGACGAAATTAAAATACAAATTCTAATTCGTTAATTGTTACGTCTCTATAATTTAACATTTTTCCGCAGTTATCATCGTAAAAATAAACGAAGAATTGATCAAATTCTTAATATTTTTTGTAATTTCACGAGACATATAAAATCTTCAAGTTTGTAACATGCAATTCTCGCTTCTAATATAGATACTATATAAATAGGTAGAATAAAGTATAGATAATTGCATGATAATGCGTTTAAAAAATGGAAATTCCATCCATGGAATACCCTTAATTCATCTTCTTCATTATCTTAATTTCAATGTTAACAGATGCATATATCTCGGGGAAATACATTGATAAAATCTAACAATTATTGCATTATAATTGCTTCTTTCCTATTGTCTTCGTTTCTTGAAATTTAGTTGTTTTAACGATATAGTTCCATTTAAGAATGACCAATCGATTTAAAATAAATTATAGGAAAATTTACGGTAACAATATAACACGAATGAACATCTGTTAAATACAGTATGTATATGCCTATCGTTAACGGCGTAAGACAATTTCAGAAAATCGCGTTAATTAACTAACGCAACAAGTGTGAATATTTTGTTAATTAGCACATCGATATTAACCTCTTGCTTTGTTTCGGAACAGCTGAAGGCAACGAAATTATCGAAGTACAGCCTTTGTTCCACTAAAGGTTTATTTAAATATACATTAATATTTAGCATTCGGTATGTTTAAGTGGGTGTTGGTTTTCGTCGTCCAGCGACCAGCTCTATGTAATTACCGAGCATCCACACCTACGGAAGAGCAAAGCAATACGAAAATCATAATTCCAACACTGTTCGTACAGGATCATTTTAACGGTAATAATCTTTATAATACCAGATTTGAATATACGCATTTATATTTATTATACAAATGTTTTACACGTTTAACAAAGTACATTCTTTTGTTTCCGAGTGAAAGGTAAATCATTTTTAAGTGGCAGCGATATTTCACATAAATAAAATTTTAAAGCTACTAAATTTACCGATTTGATATTTACTACGAAGATAATAGATAATTATAACGGATAAGCATAATTTAAATGCTGCAATAACAATAGATTATTAGATATGACGCTTTTATCTTAATAGAAATGAACATTAATCTTTCCAAAAACTATATATTTAATAATTGCAAAGATACGAAATCTGAAATTGGCCATTTCGACAGCTCAAATAGTTTTGATTATGAAAGCTAGAAAACAGAGCTTATCTCATGGACGATTACGAACTAATACAAACGATAGAGGAACGACGCGAAAGCGACGTAATCGCTGAAAGCGAGGTAAAAAGATAGATGGGTGCTCGTTTCCATTAATTCAAATCCTTCGTACTCAGAGAACGCGATGAAGCGACTATTACTGATGCAATTCTAGTTCCTTTCTACGATAGTTATCGACGCGTACATTGAATAAACAATCGTGCATTTATTAAAACACATCAGTAGACGTAACAGCAAGAAGTCACGACTAAAGTTAATCGTTTCACGGCTAAGTCACGATCATGCAATTAAGAGGAACAAGAAAAAGTGGTGATTTTAAAGATAATGCGGAGGAGCGGCTCGGATCAGTCGACGGAATCCTTATCTTCGTATCATCAACATTCTTGGCCGAAGTCATTACGGTGACTTTTATATCCGGTGCCCGTAATATTTGTACCAATAAACGATGAGTAACAGGACGAGCAGAAATCCCCGCGAAATGACGTATCATTACGCGCGTATTTGCGTTCGCACGGAGGCTTCGGGAACCGGGAGGATAAAAAGAAAAGGGAGCGGAGAGGCAGAAAGAAGTCCGGACGAATGGAAGAAGGGCAAATATCGCGTTTTTCGCGATTTTCTCACGCAGATAATTTCGACGATTAGCGCAAAAAACGGGGTCCACCGCGGGGAGCGTGAGCACGAGAAAACGAGAGACAGAAATTGTTTTGCCGTGCCATATAATTTGCAGGGCCGCAGCCATCATGTATCATTTGCGGGAATTATAAATTCATTATTTCACAATTATCATAATGTATTTACGAAAACGTCGATGATTTCGCCGGTTTGATGCCAAAGCAAAATATAATACCGAAGGTTTTAGGAACGTACGTTACTTCTGCAACCTCTTTCACGATTGTATTAATATCGGTTCTTTCGATTTATAGTATTTCTGATGGTTGATATATTTCGTTGCGTGTTTTGGTGAAATTGAAGGGAATTACTTATTACGAAATTCTGCTAAACAACGAAATGCTAAAAAATAAAATGCTTACAATTTATTATAACACAATGTCGTATACACTGATATCATTAAACATCTATTTTGAAATATTGTATCGTAGATGGATTTATTATATTCTTAGCTGATATATTTTGCATACTCTTGGTTCATAATTTTCCATAACAAATAAATATCATAAATAACCGTCATATGTTTATTGCGTATTTAACTCTCCAGCATCGAATGACACCGAAATTATATCTGCTTATTCTATTAATTTTAACCGGACGTGCTATGAGCGTCTTTTGCATTCTACTAAGATATTTTCCTTATGATAAATTTATACGCGATACAAATTTCGCGATTTTTTCCAAAAGATATGAAAATCGTCCACGGCTGAAAGATTAACGAGTAAATATTATGTAAATAATTAATAATAATAGTATAGCAAATAGTTACACGAGTAAATATTTACAGTTTAAATTACCAATCAGCGCATTAGTGCATGGTATCAAAGCATCGTACTGAAGGGAAGATCTCGCGGAAAGGTCGATCAATGGAAAAGATCGTGAAGGATCGCAGGCAGCGTGCACGCGCGACGAGAGCGAGCATTACGCGTCCTAACCAGTTTGCCGTCGCGACGGGAATTAATTCGTTTCGCGGCGTGAATACGCGCACGCGTTCGCTGACGCATTATTAGACTCGTAAAAGCTGTTAAGCGTGCGTTTTACGAATACGTCGCGGTGGGACGCGTTACGTGGTCGGTTTTACGAGTGAGGCCAGCGCGTCGAAACGCGGCCGTTAACAGCTTTTCATCGAAAAAGTTTTCGCTCCGAGCCGCGCATTCGTGTGTACGCCACTGAACATAATGCGCTCCTTCGCGTCTATCTTATCGCCGCGAAATCCGGTCGGGTGAAAATAACGCTCTTTGTGTAGCCACGTTTTATTGATCTCGCTTTTCGTCAGTCGTGTGTGAATTTTGTCCGCGATTCACGCAGTAAATGTACTTTCCCGTGGACATGGAATCGTACGGAATACACTTGGTCACTAGCTGCCACGAAATCGTACGAAATTTCTGCTCCTATCGATAACGGTTGCCGATGACACGCGTTTTAAAAATAATCCTACCTGTACGCTGAGGGCTGATAAAATTTTGCATGCATTTTGTTACGATCTTCGTGGGACGTACTTTGATTTCTAAAGTGAAGTTTAGATTTGGTAAGGAATTTTAGATAGTTTCCGATTAAATAAGTTCTGTACATGAACGTATTGTATAAAACGATCTTGATGTTGTTACAGAACCGATATTTTATTGCTAAAGACGACTACTGATTATTTTTATCCGTTTGTGTCAAATATTTTTGAATCACATATTGTCATTATGGTTTGTTATTATGTAGTAAAAAGTTCTTATTGTGTTAAATAATTAATTTTAAAAATGTTTTTAAATTATATATATTTCTAACTCGTTTAACTTTTACAAATTTTGCAGTTGTTGATTGATCATAGTTAAAGTTATCAATAGTACTACTTAAAAGATTTCGAAAACAAAATTCTAAACATTGTGTCTTCTTACTAATCCTAAGTAACTGTTCTTGGTTGACAAATAGAGAATGCGAGATATCTCATCAACCAGCTCAACTAGAAAGACGAGATATCCAATCTCGATATTTATTCGCAATGTGCTACCATGTATCCGAATATGAACTCCTATTATTTGAATGAGAAATTATAAGTAAAATAGGAAGAATCGCTGAATTCCTCTACATGAATTGTTTATCCTCGAGCTGGTTTAAATAAACGCAGTTCGATTGTAGATAGGAAATGCAAATATTTCGTTACATTTTCCCTCTATAACAATCAAATAAAACTGTTCTCGATGCGAGGAATCCCAAGATCCTAAATAAGATCCTAAGATTCCTCTGCTTATTTAATCTACCCGACTCATCCGTGCTCGTGTCACTGCTATAATTCACAGAAGACAGGTTGACGCGGGCCAAACCTTACGAATTTGAATATGAAACTTACGACTGTCTACGAATGGAATCTGCATTCATATTGCCTGCAGCAAAGTCGCATCCTTTCTTCGTGAGAGCGAAAGTATCATTGTGACGATAAAATTGTCGTTTGAAGAATTATACGATGGTACCTATTATTCCTTAAATTATAAGCAACGTAGGGGACGTATATTTAAAACGTATTGTACGACCGTGAAAATAGATTGACCGAGTCATAAAAGATGCGATTCCACGCGACAAATCTGCGCTGATTTTGGAAGATAAATATGCGTGGGAATGAGAAGATTAACCTTTACACGTGCGAGATTTCTCCACTGTCGGTATAGTTTTAGTCATTGGAAAATTTGAATTACGTGTGTTTAACGGTAATAGGTCGGATACGAACTATCTTAGCTGGGTTAAAAAATGTCGGAAGAAAAAGCGTGCCATCATGTTTCCGGTTGATATACTTCCAATTACGACAACGCACACTGTACGGGCTTTGAATCATTTCCCGGAAGATTCACTTCAGTCGCGAACAAATATTTAGAGACGGTATTGCAAAGTCGCGTCGCTACGACGTCACCGTAACGTTGTGGCGTCGTGTCAATCGTCGATGACGCAGTTTCCGTCGATCGAGACCATTCAATCGTACAGACGATAGATGCTACGCTCATCTGCAAAATAAGTTCATGTGCTATTACATTAATTTTCTGGTAATCTTTTTATTTCTATTTCTAGAATTATATATTATTCTATTTATTTCTAGGTTTTTTCTTTTATTTCTATCTTTCTTCTGTTTTCAATAATTTGTTGCTTGTATTGCAATTAGTAAGCGAAAGATAGTAATAACAGGAGTTCAGGATATTGAAGAACAAAGAGTATAGATGGAATCTTTAGTTGGAAAGGCAGTCGATGATATTGATCTGTCATTATTACACTTTTCTTTAGGTGCGTAAGTGCAAATGTGCACGTATAATCTTATCGATCAATCCACAAGCGATAAATTAGAAATTTAAAATTGAGAGAACAGATAAAATGACATTAAGTTAAGTCGTTAGAATACCTTTATAATATAAAAGTGTTGAAGTTTGTAACATTTCCTCTCAGATTATATATCTTAGATATAATCGTTCGAAATGAAATATTGAAGAACGAAATTTAGAAGTAATAGTATGAAGCAATGGTTTGAAAATAAATCATACATATGTATAAGTTATGGATCATGTGTCAAGTTATGTAGGACATATTTTTATTGAGGAACTAGGAAGAAAGAAATTGTCATTATAATAGAAGGCTATTTCTTGCTCGTAAAAGTGCAATCAATATATGTTTCACAGTGACATTTCATAAACTAGAATGTTTTGAATTTTCTTCACTACTGATAAAAAATTTAAATAAAAAACATATGAATATTAACTGTGAAGTTTGCATGAGAAAAAATGAACACTTCTTTTAAACATTCACACTTGTGATACGATACATTATACAAAACCATACAAATATACCAATAGAAAAACTTACAATTTATTTGGACTATCTCTCAGTTCTATTTTTACGATTCTCTTAGTTATATTCATAAGTAACATGATTATTAGTGTGTAATGGAAACACATGTTTTCGGATGATTTTGTAAAAAGAATATAATGTAATTTAAGTGTAATTTTACCAAAGGCAAATACATTTGTCGCTTAGTTGGTTATTCATAAAAATACGCAAGTTTGAGCGTAAAACTAATTAATTCAATTCGTAATAATACAAAGCAGAATATTCTCAGTTTCAGTTTCTGGTAATATTTTGAACACACTATAAAAAAGAAACAATACAGTGGAAAGTTTATTATCAATTAGATATTCTTTTATACAATTGAAAATTAAATATTAATGCTTTAGTAACAAATATCAGTATTACTGTATGTTATACACAAAGTGCGTATGACACAAAAAAGAATATTTACATATGTACGTATATAGAAAATTCCTTATGTCATTATCGTAATTTGTAATAAAGACATATTACCATTTTGACGTAAATATGACTTCACGTTTGATACATCATACTTAATAAAATGTTACCACTAGTAATCACTTTTTACATATATAATGATTAACGTCATATCTATACATACATTTAGAGCAACAAAGAGCACAAGATAATCGTGTTGTGCAAGTATTGTAGAACGCGCGATAAACACTCGCCTTGATCATGTTCGCGAAGTGTTCAATCTGTGTGTATAATCTTCAGTTATTATCCTTCATTGTATCATCAAGATTAGAGTTGAATTATGGAACCTATCAATTTGAGGAGACATTTTGTTGGTCGAGCGTATTTTTTACAGGCGATCTTCATCGTTAGACGAATCAATATTCAAAGATGTTATCGGGATACACATACTACGCCAGAAGATCGATGCCGAAGGAGAAGCCAAGAAACCATACGAGGAGGACTCGTGCGGTTGCTGGCTAATGGATGTGTCGCCTCGTTATTAATTGCACCCGTTGCCGACCTAATTCAGCCACGTAATCGGTGTCCCGGTCAAGTTTTGACTGGTGACGTAGATAATTGCGGTGCATCCCGCTTAATATGGACCATTAGGCATCGTGAACGTTGAATAACGTACGATACCAGTGGCATCCGATGTAATCGGAAAGAACGAAACTCCACTCGAGTCATTTAAAGAGACCACCGAGCTTATCCCGATAGCGGAACTTTTTACAATAAGAGTCTAACTGATCGTTCTTCTCAATGAGTCGTACAATAGGAATTTATTTAACGGATTAATCTAGCTTCCGAAAAAGTCAATCCTCTCTTTGATTCATCAAGAATACTCGGTACTTATATGTGCGTATAGTTGCATATTTCGTGTTATGTGTTTCTATTATTTGTATTTTCTATTCCTTCAAACCGCTTCGATGTACACGCGTACGTCAGCTTAACCAGATTGGTTACGGCGGTTTGACAGATATGCAAACGTTAGCGTAACCGTGTTGGTTGCGGCGGTCCAACATACAGGTGTACGTTTCTTAAATTACACTACCGCTCTTTTGTTTGCTTTTGAAGTATATTACATGAGTAGTATATGTTAATCTAGTAAGCTCAGTAAGTCGTATTTATCAAGAAAAGCAAACGTTACTCATAATTACGTTATAGAAAATAGTAGATAAATGATAATTTATTATTTTTATCGAAATGTTACAAAAACCATCAATATCTTTATCATGCATCGAATTCCTCCTCCATTGAGAAGATAATGATAACGATGTGTTATTTCAAACTTATATGAAAGAAAATGAAAGAGATATTCGTTACTCACGGAACGAAATTTCCGCATTTGTAGTAGATGAATTTGAATTTTCGTACGAAACGACGAAAATGTCGTTTTTTCATAATCCAGGCGTAAAAAAAGAATTTTGTACGATTACAAATACATTTTTGTTCTTCTTTGTTTTGTTCTTGTTTTTAAAGTAATAACATATATATTTGGGCAGATTAACAGGTACGCACAACAGTATATAAAAAGTCATATATTGCAATCACGATCTCGTATTCGAAATATGGGGTCAGTAATCGTTGGGGAATGTATTTATATCTGGCATTACTTATGCTTATGGGAATTGTACAGCAATCTATGATAAAGAGTTATTTTAGTAAAGATTTGGTAAAGAACACCCATATTTTTAAAACTATGTCGCAGGATTGATTCCAATTCCAGTGGTAGCCTTGAAACTCATAGTAGCTCTCGTAAACTATTTAAAATAAACAATTTTTGGAAAGATATGAACAAGAGATTCCAGGCCGCATATATGCCAGATCCAAATATAGACATTGACGAGTCTTTGATACTATGAAAAGGGTAGTTAGGATTTCTGTACCTGTATTACACCTACAACAAACCTACCTTCCAATATCTAGCAACAAATTTGGGAATAAAAACGTATGAACGTTGTGGTTCCTCAAATGGTTATCTACGGAAATTTATTATTTATCGCGGGTCTGAGACCGATGGTCATTGGAATGTCAATTGTCTCGATAATCTCAAAAGTTGAAAAATTGATATCAAAACTATTGAACCGTTGTTTGGACACTTTTTACATGGGTTTTTTGATGGGTACTTTTTAGATGGGTAACTGCCACAATTCTCCTGCTCTAGAACGATATTTTGTAGAAAAACAAATAAATGTTATTGGACAAAAAATTAGAAAAGGGGAAAATACTCACCAAAAAAGAGGTAACTTTCACAATACAATTCAACATTTTTACATTTTATGATCATCGTATGGTAGAAAAAATGCTAGCTAGAAAGAGTATACAGAAACCAATATGCTTAGAATGGCATATATGTAGGAGAAGTAGAATTAAAATACCAAAAAGTTCTAACATTTTTTATTGAGAAAAAAACAGGTTGTAAATGGCACATAAAACTTTTTAGCAAAACAGTCAATACGCCATTACATAATGCATATATTATGTATGAAACAAAAGTTCCACTACACATCATTTAAAATTTCGCTTAGATTTACTCAAAGTTTCACACGCTGTCCACAAATTCAAAGTCCAACAGTAGGCTGAAAATAAATTTCCATTCAAAACGATTATTAGAACGGCGTTGCATAGAAAGAATCCTACCAACAGGTAAAAAAATCAAAACCTCAAGGTAGATGCGTCGTACGCACTAGAAATAGTAAGAGAAAAGAATATTAGTGTGCAGGCTGCATAGTGGAACTTCGTTTTTAATAAAAATTTTATTATTTTAAACATTTCCATAATGTTGCAAGCTTCTGACGCTTATATTTTTTCTTAAACAAATATATTATTGTTGAATTTATATATATATCATGTGTTTCATTAGTATACCTTCACAATCTGAAAATTACCAAAAAAGTTTCGTTTTATATAATTTTAAACAATTCAAATCCAAAACAAAAATAACTAAATTAATTAGCATCTGAGCGATATGGCCAGCAATTTATCCGGATATATGGCTAGAAATTACGCTCACTAATTCCTAGAACTGTTCACTCGAGACAGACCTACCTATGAACTGCGTCGATGTAATTCAATTCGGTATCGAATTACCGGAATAAGAAAGATATAATTTTTTAATTTTTTATTATATTGCTACGACTTAACCTTAATCAAATTCTTTAGATTCGTACGATCAAAATGATACCAAACATGACTATATTTAACCAAAAATTGTTAATTGAACTAAAGAAATACATATGTAATATACGGAGTAAGAAATGACCTAACTCTACAGTATCTCACTACACTCTACCTATTCTGACTCACTCGTACTGCCTACTTCTCCCTCTTAACTTCCATGCACGGTAGATTCAGTACGAACACTACTATGCATACAAAAATACCAACTTGGGGGGGGGGGGGGGTTA